>NC_142627.1:20337575-20640606 GCF_059453375.1 Lepisosteus platostomus | reverse complement strand
CTCAGTAAAATTAAATTGTATGTAATAGGATACAGATTGCTACTGTATACTAATCAGGTCAATTTGATATGCATCATTGTACTTTTAACTGAGCATGAATGCAATTTGAGTAGTCATTAAACAATGTGGGTAGGATGGCAGCTAACACCAAGACCTCCCACACTTGCTGCCCTTTGTTTTCAATACTCAGTTTAAGGTAGTCTTCACAGCCACACCCCCTCTCATCAGTACCGTACATCCCCTTACCAAAAATTAAAATGGCACCATTCCTTTCTGACGCACAGCTTCACTGATATTATGGAGTACCCTCTGAAAACCATCTGATGGTGATAAAGCTGTCTGCACCACTTCTAGTCTTGTATTCAGCAACTGGAAAATAGGATTGCAGCTGTTCTGTCGACAATGTAAGTGGGTGGACGCTCTCCAACTGGCTCAGGATCCAAACCCTAACAGCATTACAGAACTGCAGATATCTGTGCTTAAATCCCTTCTGGAAGAATTAGAGGACAGAAGCCACCAATCTGATTTATATTGTTGTTATGCCAGCAGGCACCAAGGGAGATTATCCTATTAATGATTTTTTTTGTCAAAATGTTGACTAAAATTGCTTTAAATGGCCAAGATGAAGATCATTTTCATGGTGACCAATCCAGCCTGATCAAATCAGCCCAAGAAATGGAAAGAAACACCCTGGAGCTCCAAAAAATCCATGCCTAGTTTCTGGACTAGATGCTTTGCTTGGTTTCGGATACTGCAGTTTGATATTTATTCTCTCTGATCTTTCTTCTGTGGATAATCCTGATGGATTGTATTCCTTGGCATGGCAGATGACCTGATTCAGTTAACTAGGCAAATACACAGGCTGGTACAGAATTCTGGTATTCTATAAATGTGGTTACAGGGAGCTGCTCTGTTCTATTCTACCTTATGTACATTTCTGCAAGAGCCTTTTTAGATTATGGGTCTACTCTATCATCAGTGCTGTGTTACTCCTGACTGTATAATATTTGGGATTGTTGGTCTCATCTTCCACCTACTTTTGAAGTCATAGAAGCTAGTGAATATTTTGGTTTTGGAAATGAGGTTTATTGCAGGTGTCAATGTTTTTTGTGATGGTGCTGATGGTTTTCCGCCAAGTAATAGAAATGCTTAGCAGTATTAAGTTGTTTCTCCTTATTTTAAGCATGCATTTTATCCAAACATTGTTGAATATGTCAGTCTATAATAAAAACATAATTTAACAAGTTTGCATTTATTATATTTAATAACGTTTTAATCCAGCACTGTATTTTAGGAAATGGTGATTAAGAAACAATGGTGTGTTTTTTATTAATACACAACATACACTTGTATATTTACTATACTGTATGTTTTCCTATCTGTCTTGTAGCTCCTGATCATGCACCAGTTCTGTAACTACTGTATGAGACATGGTTATAGGAATTATCTGTGCTTATTTCATACTAAGGCCTTCTTAAAATATCTTTCAGAGGGACAATGTGTTGTCTTAAGATGAATCCTCAATCTTTATATCAGGGTTCATGAACAGTTTATTTCTCAGCTATAAATTACTCATTCATATGGATGAGGCTATGGGAAACCCTCTTTTTCAAAGAAGAATGAGCCAGGGTGCCGCTGCAAGGGTTAGGGTGGCATGTACGGAGGGGCCCAAAATTGAAAATACAAGTAGTGAAGAACAAAATCATGACATTTTCAGAAAAGTAGAAGTGGATTAGATGAGGTTTCAATATTGTTTAAAAATCGATTGAGTGCTAGTACCCCAAACATTCCAATTTCCAGTGTCACATCCTGTTTCCTTTTAGCATCACCTGCAAAAACCTACCCTTCACTAGATTATTGGGTGTTCTTTCCATATCATTGTTGGCACAGCATATTGGACTAAATATCAGTACCACACCTACTGGCATCTAAGAGTCCATAATGATTTTGCATTATGATGATGACATTCTCCAGTTTCTTTCTGATATTTCTAGTTTAGTTCCCCACATCTTAAAATGCATTTGATCTTTTTGATCATTTTAGTAGACTTTCAGGAGGTAAATTAAATTGGAAAAAATCGTTTTAGATTTTTAATCCCACTATACTGAAAACCTCTCTTCCACCTCGTATTCTTATTCAAAGTCTTTAGGCCTTACTTTGTTGTGTATCAAGGTCTCGTCTAATTGTCATAAAAAGACATGCTTGGGGTCCTGAATAAAATTAAATTAGATTTGAGTTAAAGGAGATTTTACTGTTACATTGAGAATACAGATTGTTTTTTTTAAAAAAGCTAATCAGATGCCATTTTAATTAAAAGACTAAAGAACCCTAATGTTAGTCAAAATGTTTTACAAATGACATTTAAAAGCTCTGCTGAGATCATCCTGGCATTTAACATGACAGTTTGGTATGGAAACTTGGGGTTGAAAAGCAAAACAAAAACTGTCCAGAATTCTGAAAATAGCAGGAAAAATAATTGGGATACAGCAGCCCTAGCTCAGCAGTTTATATCATGATATAGTTCTCAGGATGGCTAAGAACATCATAGCTGATTCTCAATTCATAACACTCCCATCTGGGAGATGGTGTAGGGTACCAAATTCAAAGAAAAACATTTATAAGAAGTTCTTTGTCCCCTCTGCAATAAAACTGCTGTTGTGATTTCATATACTACAGTACATGTGATTTTACAGTACGTGTCTTTTATGTTTTGCTTGTGTGCAAATTTCCACAGCAGTGGACAATAAAGTATCTACTTATCCACAATATTACCTCTCTGTATTTTCTTAGAATAAATGTATTAATTCCTGCTATTAATAAATGGACCTCAATCCAATACAATTTAACTGATCTATTGGTTCCCATTAGAGACAACAGATTTAAAAGACTCTGATTATTAATATTAATTTAAAAACACTCACTAACTTTTACTGGATTCTGTGCAAAGATTTCAATATGTCCTATTCCCTCTATCCTTAACAGTGTGGTTCTGGTTCATTTTGTTTCTATGGCAATCTACACTAACTTTACAGCAAACAAATGTATTCTTGAGCAATCGTATTTGTTTAGCTTTCTGAAGATGAGAAAATCTCATGAAAAATTAATTCCTTCTAAAGAATATGGAATTAGATTGCAGACACAACTCCATATCCCTTTCCAAGACAACTTCTGTTAGTCTCCCAGCTACAGGCGACAACCCAGATTTTAATCTCATTGTTTTAGGCAAACATGCCCATTATCAAATCGCTAATTCTAGTGCTACCACTGGTTTCAAAGTTTTGCAGCATTTTCCCCATCAATGCAAAGGGTAATTATAATGTTTAGTATCAGATGAATGCATAGTTTAATTACACAGGGGATGATAGGTTTTAAAAGGCTTTTGACACAGAAATAAGAGTCTGAACTTGCTGTGTAGACCAAAGACATTTGACAAAAGCAGATCCTTCACAGGATGGTTCAAGGATATGTCCCGCAGTTACAATGTCTTGATGATTAAATGTCTTGATGATCAAAATAATACTCATTTCTTAAGATTCAGTACAAGGAGAACAGTAATGCTTATGCTCCAAATTACATCAGGGCTCTACTACATTCAAGAAAAGCTGTAGAAAAATTCTACATAGCTTAAGGTTGTTTTCCTCTATTAGGTTTTAGTACATTTATAAATAAAAGTAAATTTAATTGAAAGGAAAACTTCCTTTCACTTCCAATCACTTCTACAAAATGTTCCCAATTCTTCATCAGAAATCCCATTGGTTAGGTTTCTACAGAGAACAGGAACATTTCTGTAAAAACCTACAGTATAGGTCATCCACAGCTTATTTATGTAAGGGAGAGCTAATTCATTTAAATGAATAGGTTATTTCTCTTTTACCTGTGTCACCAACATGAGTAAACATTGACACGTAAGCTGATTATCCTATAATAATCAAATCAAAAGGTCTTTATTTCTGCATTCGCTTTGATAGAGAAAAATGTTCAATGACTCCCAGTGCACAAGATGGTTTTAATGTTACATTCTCTGCTGTTATTCTTTTTTTGTTGGTATTTGCTTTTAACACTCATGCTCAGTTTTACCCAATTGCATTTGAGACCACTGTTACTAAATCTCGTTGTATGGGAAATGGCCTTTCGGCACCACTTACCCGAGAGATTCTGTGACAGTAATTCTTTTTTGATCAACCGAAGGTTGGCTGGCTGCTATTGTTTTCTGTACCCTTGATCGGAGTGAGCGGTCTATGGTCCCGCTCTTCGCCATCTCTCTGGTACAAATTGGAGTGAGCTCTGACTGCTGTCGTTGCACTAATGGCTCCGTGCCTCTCTCCCTTCCTGCTTCTCTGTCACTTGAGGTTACAGCTGGTTGTGTCTCCCGATCTGTCGCCTTCTTCCCCCGGGGCTGCTGCTCTGATCTGCTCTCTACGTGCCTGCTTTTCCTACCTCCGAACCTGCCGACAGCTGTGGTCTGCTTCTGGGTCCCTACTTCTTTCAATCTAAGGTGTGGACAGCTGTGGTCTTTTCCCGCCTACATACTGCACGAGTTTTTGTGACGCACCGGAGTCCCCATCTTAATTGTGTTTGTAATGAAAATAATAATCAGCCTTCCTCTGTTTTGTACTCTACCTGATATTTGCCAATTTCCTTCATAGTGGTACAGTATACCCCCTTAATTACTGGGAATGACTGAAACAGATGGCAAAATTAGATTAATATTTAGTTAATGTAAGTTCTGATAGTTCTTAATTCCATGGTAAGTCTAGAATTTGTAAGAGGGAATTAAGGAGCATTGCTTGTTAAGTCACCCTGTCACTTGAACTAAAACTGATGCAAAGCACTGAGTTTGCTTCTCCTGCTTAACCTTTTGGCTGTAATGCGTATTTCATAACTTCAATGTGTATTTCAGAGCTTTAATAGATTTTTTTATGGTTTAAAAAATGGTTTACATCCTTAGCAGAACCTGTGCTTTGATAAACAGTGATTTTAATTTTCATATTAATATTTCTGCTGCTTCCTTAGTACGTATTTTTTTAATGGGGCTGGAATCTGATTGCTTCACACAGCAAAATAAAGTACTAATATCTTGAATTGTAATCCCCTTTCAAATACACAGACTGTCCATTCTTCAAACAGAAAACCTTGGTTTCCACTGGAATTTTTGATTTTTTCAAAAGAAGAGCTGCTGATTTGAAAGGCTTAGAGCAAATCTAATTTATCTGATCATGACTTTTTATATGGGCTAATGGCCTCTACATCAACAAAATTTCAAAGCCAATTCAAATGTCTAGGCTGGACAGTGATATAGCCTGTAACAAAGTAGCTGAATTTTGCCTGCATAAAGCCTCTTCAAATTGGCTATTTGTATTTCAGTCAAAGGAGTGACTGCACACTCCCACTGTTTTGAACTGACAATTGCAGCAGTACACTTTTGAGTGAGATAGGCAATATACACGCTCATAAATTGTTCAAAAGATTCAAACAAGATTACTAAGATCAGTGACATCTTGCTGGTGAAACATAATATGATCATGGCAGAGACAAACACATTAAAGCCTTCAAAACTGAATGTAGATATAAAAGATGCCTCATTAAAGAACAAAAAAATAGGATGGCCGAGAACATGGATATAGTACAAAATTCACTGCTGTTTGACAATATTAGAAGCGTAAGGAACTGAGAAATCCATTTGCAAAAATCTAGGATCCTCTACTGCTGCACTGTAGCTGCATGTCACTTTAAAAAACACTGCTAGATAAGATACACATTTCAGCTACTGATCCTACAATATATATCCAAAAGATCAAACTATAAGTGCAATCTCATTATTACTATCTTTGTACTGAGGGCAAAGTGATAAAAATTGATCTACTTTGCTCAGTTCTGCTTAGTTCAATACTGTTGGGCAATTCTACATTTATAGACCCTTATCACTCAATGATTATCCTTTTTATTTACAAATGATATTAATGACAAGGAACACCTGACAATGAGTCAGAAATTAGATCTGGTTGTTAAATGTGACAGATTATTTACTGCATCATTTCCTCTTAGCTGTTCATGTGCAGTTTACCTTGAATTGTTGAGATCAGGTTTTTGAAGATTGCGATCAATGTGAATTAAAGGTTCCTGAATGACAAGCTTGCTGCCTTTTCACCTAAGATAGACTGTATTAATAGTCAAAGTCATTGACTATTTGAGTATAGTAATGTTGCTTAAAAAACACGTGTACAGTGTATACTGTATGTAAAAACTCCAGTCTGTGTCTGGGATGTCTAGGTCATTTGCACAATAGTGTATTTCTTTAGGATTCCATGCGGAATAACAGTGGAGTCCCAGCTTATCATAATACGCATCTCCTCCAATACCAGCTGACAATCAGAAGTGTTATGAGCTGAATGCCACCAGTGTCTTATTATACATTTAACTGACTATATTTAACTATATTTAATTTTCAATCACAAAGTTTATTTATTGATAATTTCACTAAAAAAGCAAGATGTGTTTACCTTTTGCTCACTCAACTAACCTGAAACCACTACTCCCAAAATAGCAGCAGAAAAGTTAAAGCCCTGGGTCAAACGGTTGATAACACAGTCCTCTGTGGACATTTCCTTGAATGAAGTTAGACCAGGACTACATTAAATGCGCATAGATTCTCAGGTTCACATAATCAACCGTTCATTTTCTAATTTCTTTATCCAACAGGGTCTCAGGGGAGCTAGAACTTATCCCAGCAAGCAACGGAGGCAGGAAACTCCCTGGACAGGAAACCGGTGGATCACAAGGTACACATTTTTGGAAGAAAATATCAAAAGGGACTATTTTTTTTTAATTAACACCTTCAATTAAAAAAAAAACAGAAGTTGACATTTAATTAAAATGTGTAGGATTTCTCCATCTCACCATCACAGTTTTTTTTAAAGTGCAAATCAGCCCCTGCAGAATCACATTACAATTTTTAAAAAGCTGAAAGACAAAAAAATCACAATAGATTATACATTACTGAAATTAATTTTAATATTTAAAAATGGGCTCTCGTTCAATAGAGTTTACAGCTGGAAAACACCATCAGTATATTTTGCCTTGCAAAAGTATTCAGACCCTTGCACAGTTTTCATATTTAGTTGTTTTGAAGCTTGCATTCATGACACTTTCAAGCAGCAACTCATATTTTTATATACACAGCCTACTCCACAATTTCAAAGCCAAAACTAAAAGCATTCAAACCTATGACAAACCAAAATTTAGTTTTAGACCTATTCAATCCTATAACAAACCTAAATCTATGTGTACAAAATATCTTAAAGAGACACAAAATTAGTGCCTTCCATTATTTACAATAATAGAAGTTCTTATGATTTTCAGTTTCAGAAACACCCCTGTGAGGTTCCTTGATCAGGTAGAGAATTTCAAGCAAATAGTCAGCCATTAAACTAAGGTGCTTTCAGAGAAGGCAGCAATAAAGTCACTAAGAAGCATTGTTAGCAGCTGGTCAAACTTAGCAAACTGTAGACAGGATAGTGGCATCTTTGAAAGAGCTACAGAATTCAGTGACTGAGGTGGAAGAAATTTTGCATCAATCAAAAACATCCCAGTCGCTCCACATAGCTGGCCTGTAAGGCCATCTCCTATCCCGCATGGAGTTTGCAATTAAGCGTCTGAGTGATCCTCCCCCCCAAAAAGTGGCAAAAGGTGTTGTGGTCATGTAAGACCAAACTGAAACATTTTGCCAAGTGTCAGGCTTGCCACAAGCCCAACATGGCAAATGTCCCAGTCACCATCATCCCGGCAGTCATGCATGGTGGCTGCAGCATCATGCAATGGGGATGGGTCTCACCAGCTGGGATTTAAAGACTGTATAGAAAATGTCCTCAAAAGAATCCTCAGTAAATAAAGTGTAACAAGTAATAATAAAGGCCATGCTACCCACACACCCTGTAAATGATCAATTCCATAAAGCTACTGATCAACCCATTTCCTAACCACTGTATCCAGTTCAGGGGCGCAGGGGAGCCGGAGCCTATTCCAGCAAGCAGTGGGTACAAATGAGAATTACTGTAGAATCACACCAAGGTCGGGACTCCACACTCACACCAGGGCCAATTCTGCTACACACTAATGAAAAATATAGTATGTCTTTGGACTGTGGGAAGAAACCGGAAGGGCTGGAGGTAACCCGCGGGAACAAAGGGAGAACGTACAAACTCCATGGCGACAGCACCCCAGGAACTGAACCCAGGACCCCAGTGCTGCGAGGCAGCAACGATGCACCAGCAAGGTCAAATGTAGTACTTGATGCAACTTATTGTTTTTACATTCTTTCTTAATCACAACAAATAGTGCTTCACATTTAATAGATACCGTACTTGGGAATACTTCCTTGGCTATTAAAGGAAATTATCATATAGACACTCGAACAGACTAGAAGATGGTGTACTCACCATAGTCTGTGTTTTCAGGCTCCCAACAGTTTGATGGCCAAAAATAGGGCGTCTGTGGGAAATAAAGCAGAATGGAGACAACATTAATATGAGGCTGAAAAAAAACAAATACTGTGAAAAGTGAAAGGATGAGAAATCCACTTTTTAAATGAGCTATGGACAGCTGATTCCACCACATTTCATCCTCAGATATAATACAGACATGCATTTTTACTTTCAAGTCTACCTATAAAGAACATTTACTTTTTTAAAAATAAAAGTTTTTTTTTTAAGTATGAGTTTGAACACGTACTGTAAGTGGCTCAGCCATTAAAGGTGCAGAGTCCAGGTGTATGTTGAGCTTTATGATCCAGGTATGATCTTATCATTGCCTGCATTCAATGGTGTGCAGTAGTTTGTAACACAAAAATGTTTCAACAACTAATAACTGCCACTATTCACACATTGCATTTTCTCACAGGACACCATTAGTTTAAAATGAAAAAAAATTGTTCAAAGGTCTCAGAAAAACACTCCATTTTTAATACATTTTATGTTTTATAGCATTGTGTGCACAAGTGTTCCACAGGAATTAATATAATTTAAAATTGTGATTACTTGAGGTTTCTGTAGCCATTGCATTATATAGTGGCTTTAGTAATTGATCTACACATTATTTTACTTCTTGTAATTTATTTTAATTTATCTATCATATAAAATAAAAACACTGATCAGTTCATTCAGTCTGAACAGCTACCAGAAAAGTCGGACTATCACAAATGCTTTAATAATCTCATTGTCAGAGAAACTTATTTGCTTGTAATCTTACAATGTTTAAAATAACAGTTCATGACACAGTACATGTCTAAATTTCTATTATATAAACACTGCCATCCAACCCAAACTCTTGAATGCTCTATGCCCATATTGGTGGATTCGAAAGAATACTGAATGTTTCCAAGCGTCTGACAGACATAACAAAAAAACAAAAAAAACTGAATGTGGAATATATGGAGACAACTGACGTGCCAACCATTATTTAGAAACAGTTTTGAAGAAACATCAGAAGCTAAAAATAAATGAAGCAATAAAATAAACCCATTGGCATAATTATTTTTTGAAGAACAACAGCTACAAATATAATAGTTATTGACCATTTTGCTTTCACTCACCAGTAATTGTCCCTTGAGAAAGAAATTTATCATGTTGAGTTGCTTTGCCTCATTATGCTTGATTAAAACTTCATGTAGGCTTTATTGAAATAAATTTGTCTGCATAATTAGCTTTTTTTTTATAAGACAGTGATTTGCTTGGTTTGTGTTCAATGACAACAGCTCAGGAGTTGATATAAACATGCATATTTGCTTTCAGTTCTACATGGCATCATTTTTAAGTTTATTCTGAACTTTTCTGGAGCTGCGTCTAGCTCCTGACTGGAAGGCCCCGGGTTCAATCTCAGGTAGGGGCAAGCGATGGAGCTTCCAGACGTCTCCCAGGTCCACTCAGCCTGCTTTCCAAGTGAGTACTGGGGGTTAATCCTTCCAGGGGTAATAGGCTGGCCGGAGCGTGATGCTGACCCCATCACCTCCACCTCCAGTGTCGGATGGTCAAGAAAAAATGGTGCCCTTTGCCCCCATTCCCCATGGGCCTTGATGGCCTGAAAAGGGACCTACCTACCTACTGAGGTTTTTCAGAAAATGACTCTTAAGAAAAAATGACCTGTTTAAAAGAAATACATTATATAAACTCAGACATTTTTAAAATGTATTGATCCACCAAAATAAGGCTGTGATGCTGCCAAATAAAACCGAAGTCCGGGAACATCTTTCAGGCCTATACCATTCTTAAAGGGGCAGTTTAACGCTCTCCAAGAATTTCTATAGGTTGTATCAGATGTAAAAATGTCCTGAAATCTATTACCCTCTATTATGAGGGAAGTAAGGGAAATGTAGCAATGCAGTTGCAATCAGTATTTCCTCTTCCTTCAGTACTTTTCAGCACTTCTGTTGGAAGCCATATGACATTTGGAATCCTCAGCACGATCCCATGCTGTGCTTGTGCAGGTCATGAGTGTTGGTAACGTTCACTCGCTCGTCCAATCATCTACAGGCCAGAATTCTTATCCTGACCCCTGTGGTGCCCAAACGAACTGATTAGAATTCATTTCACTGTCAGACTGCCACTTGCAATGTATTCCAAGCCACTCATCCCTGCTGTCAGTAACTTCCAGTTGAAAATAAATGACTCTTGCCCTTTACTGCAGATGCACGGACATTAACTTCCAGTACACTGTGTACTGTACCTGAAACCTGTAGAAGGTGCCGTCATCCTTAAGTGTTAGGACATGGTCAGAGATTGGAAAGAAGTAGCCATGTGCTGCCATCAATGTGCCAAGATGAAGAGCCTCAACTGTAACAAAGAAACAGACTTAATGGTTTTTAATCTTGTGATTAAAAACAGTGTAGCAAGGTTATCATGTTATCATTATCATATGTACTTCAGTTCCATTGAAAAATTGGCATTCACAGCATGTTGTATACACTTTTCAAACTTCAAAGTTGAAATAAAGGACACCTCAGTACAGTCATTCGTAATTAACAGGCAATCAAAAGACACAAAGAAACTTCTTTTGTGAGCTTCAAGATAAGAATAAAACATAAATGTTAAAATTGTGTAACTAGAGACATGTAAGAAAACAGGGACTTAATTCTGTAAAGACAACACATGGAGTTTGAAGTAAAAAACCATGTTCTACAAAAAAGACAGTCGTCACTTTTATCAATACTACTGTAAAACCGAGAAAAACCTGCCTTAATGGCTACAAGATACATTAGTTCAGAGGAACATTCTGCTGTTTATAAGCGAGATTACAAAACCTCCGGCCTCCCCAAACAACCCCAATTAAACAAGTGAAAATAATTACACACTAAATATATCTCCCCTAAGACATCATATACCATCAAAGAAGCAGTGACAGGTTTGACAGGCAATTATCTGAGACACAGGACATGACCAATGGTTAAAAATGAGCAAGGCTGTATATTAGCCTCAGTTACAATTTTAACTGAGGTTTGTGAAATCAATGCTGCCTACTGTAACTGTATTGCCATGATACAGTTAAGATTTTAAGAAAAAAAATACAATTATTAACTTTGACAGTGTGCAAAACTCCTGTAGACAAATACTACACAATTCTCTCAAATTACCACTGTTGTACTTTTTGTCAATGTCTCATGCAACCTTTGTACTGTTTATTATGTAAATAAATCCAATGTTTAATATATGGTTTGTCAGGTTATCAAAGTTTATGTAGTGAATTATTTAATGTTGTGATGAAGAATAGTGATGTCAGTTCACAAAAATGTAAGCACTCTGTCTAAGGAATAAGTTTTATTTAAAAATGCAGCCTGTTGAGTTTAAATGAGCATGTATGAAATATTAAAGGACATTTCTGAAAGCAAAAATAAGTTAAAAAATATTTTGCATTTAAATAATGACAGAAGTTGTTCAATTTTGAGTCTTTTATAAAATCTCTTGTATTATAATATCTTGTATTATTGCATTGTTATAGAGAGACAAATGAACCCAGTTTTAATCAAAACAGCGTTTATCATTAACCCTGCCCTTATGGTGCAGTCTTGGTATACTCTTCCTTAATGATCTTAATGTCATCATTATTCTCTGTCAGTGCCACAGGCTGTAGACAATAAAAGCACTGTTGCAGTTCTGCCAGCTGCTGTTACGAGAGCCACCCACTGGTGTCCTTATCACAAGCACGGCGAGTGGTATAGCACCACTTGATCCACAGTACAGAGAACAGCAGAGCCAAATACCAGTATGACTGCCTGCCAGCCATGCCTTCAAAAAGACCAAGAAAGGGTTCATTCTCCAGTATTCTCCAGGTTAATCCAGTATTATTTGAAATCGCTAGATAGAACGTGCTATCTACTGTAACTGTTAGAAATCTGTTACAATATGCATGCAATTAAAAAAATATTAAAAGTGTGTAGGTATTTAATTGGTATCCAGGTCAGTTTAAAACACCAGATCACTGGTTTATGCACAATCCCAACATTCTTACAAATGCATTACTTACGAGACGCTTCTTGCAACTACCCAATGCAAAACTTTCATTACGCAGAGTACTGGGTTTGAAACGAGTTTTGTGGGTGGGTTTAAAAATAATGATTCAATCCTCATCTGAATTTTCTGTAAAAGATCTGTGAACATCACTAATTGGACAACAGTAGAGCATGTAGGTCAGGCTTTTGCAAAATATCTTCTTTGCTCCTAAAGCTACGAAGCAGCTAAGGAAAATAAACCAAACATTTCCAACCACATCCTATCAGATGTGCAATTTTGTTTTGTTTCTGTTTTCACTTTTAATCATTTCCCAGCATTAGCAGAGAGCTGGATTACCCATATTAGTTTCCAAGGTCAGCCATGAAACTTAAAAAAAAAGTCAGTATAGAAAATTGTAAAAGACACAGCTCCTGATGACTAATTTATCAGCTGGTATCTAAATGACACAGCAGATGGCATAAAAAGAATAATCCTGCACCTATCTCGGGCATAATTGCTCACTAGGCTGCAGGCAAATGTCTTTGTCATTTCCTTATGTTTCTACTGAATAAAGTTTAAAGATTCTTTGACCCCTTTCAATCTTTGTGAATTTTCTCTTTTTATTGCTGAGGCAGCTAAATGTACAGAACTGTTACAGCTTCATTCAGCATCTTCTTCACTAATGAGCTAGACTGTACTAGAAAATGAATATGGGTAATGTTGTGGCATTGATGTGGGTTTGGAAAATAGTAGCTTCATCAGCAATTATTGTCTCTGGTCAGGGTAAGGTTAAGTGAGATACGGTGTGGACAAGCTAACAATTTGTAAAAGGCTGGCAGATTTATGTTGTATGATGAACAAAGAGAATCCCAGTTGGCTCCTACTAAAATGTATTCAGTAATTTATCAGTGGGATTGAATGAATGGGATATACAGTACTAAGGTTACTGTACTCCCATACACACAATAACATGCTGAGTAGTTCTCCAAATACCAAAAAGAAATTACTATAACCTTACAGCCTGAGTGCACTAATTAGAAAAAGCATACTCTAGGAAAAGCATTGTATTATCTTAATAATACAATGAAATTGAATTTGAAATTGATTCAAAATGGTCTGTTTTATACTACATTTACAGCAATCAACATGAAAGGTTCTATACATTTCTTGAGTCTTTGTTTATTAGGGTATCATCCAGAATGTGTTTTAATTGGAATCTTCAAGAAGAAATAATCCCGATACCCAGAGGGCATATTTTATTTTTGGTTGAGAAACTGACAAGGCTTTAGCATGGAATTCAATGAACAGTGATGACTTTGATGTACGAATCTTTACATTTGGATGGAGTGGTTAGCATTGCTGCCTTGCAGTACTGGGGGCTCTGGGTCCAGCTGCAGACCTGGGGTGCTGTGTGGAGTTTTTATGTCCTCCTCTCTATACTGTACATGCTGGTAGGTGAATTGGCTTGTTTGTGTCTGTGTGACTGCCCTGCGATTGGAGTCCAGTCCAGGGTGCTATCCCTGCCTTGTGCCTGTTGCGTGCTCAGACAGACTCAGACTCCCCTGCGACCCAGAATTGGATGGAACTTAAAATTCTTTAGCCATCTTGGTCAACCCAAACCCGTTTAATCTATTGAGCTAATGGAGGAATTTAATTACTAGTGTGGTTTACAATGCACTTAGAATATTTAGCATTGCAGTAAAAGTTCACGTAGAGCCAATATTCAATATTACTTTGCTTGTTGTCTTAGGTATGCAGGTAAACAATGACTGATTTGTAAGATTCCCTTTTAATCATCATCATTAACATATTAAAGAAAATGACAGGCTGTAATGTTTACTGTAGCAAATGGAAAACACAAAAATTAAAAACATCCTAAGACATTTGAGATATTTAGTCATTAAATGACAAAAATGTATACAGTATATTCATTTAACAGCTTCAATTGATCCATTACTAAAAGTATTTCTATAATTAAAGTAAATAATACACAGAGAGAATTTGTTACTGTATTATAGACACTCAACAGCATTTCATGCTTGATGGGTTTACTCAGTGAACAGTCATCGACTGTTCTTGATTGACTTTCCAATGTAATTTTATGTTAAACATGTTTTAACACTGATTCTGTGCAAGGCAGTTAAAGGTTTAAAAAAAAACTTGGCATTTGAACCATATTTGGTGCTTACCAGAAATGCTTTACATTTAATTTTTCTCCAAAGACTTTCAAAGATAAGCCTCTTTAGCAAATAGTGTAAAACTGTACGATTTCCATCACCAGGAGAAGCCAGCAGAACCGCCCTGAGTTGAAGTACTGTATTCGTGGGAACATCCAACAGTGAACATCTGTGCAGTAGATTATTTTTCCTCCAGCAAAAGAGCCCAGCCAGGCCTGTCCTGCCTGTTTGCAAAAGGCACTGGGAAACTGCAGGGGGTCACTCACAGCATGAGGGAGGGAAGTGTTTTTCATCTGTACGATGAGCACTAGCCTGTCACCTGACAATAACCTGATTTCCCAGGAGTACTGAGGTTTATTTTAACACTATGGCCCATGGCAAAAAAAATGACAAGAGCTGGTATCAGAAAGTATTTTTTCATGTTTCATTTTATACTTGATTGCAAAGGTTAAGAAGGCCAAGGTCGAGAGAGGATTTATGCTTTGTTTGAACACTGTGCATCCTGAATACTAGAAAGTCTGACTGAAACAGCTCAAAATGCTTTTAATAAAATTACCCCATTTATTACAAGGAGAGTTTATTTTTACTTATTCATAGCCTTAAGAGAGTTCATCATAAGACTTTAGGTATTTTGTGTTTCTTAGTAATTAGTGCTGCATGAAAGAGAAAACTGTCCCACCACATGCCACTTCACAAATATACTCTTACACTGTATCATTATCCATCCATTTTCTTATGGCTTTTTCCAATACAGGGGGGGATGCTGGAGCCTATCCTGGCTAGCAAACATGCTTACATGCTCCAGGTACTTGCTGCACAATGTCTTCATAAATATATAAAGAAAGATGTTAACAAAATAAGGGAGACAGCCAATTACACCAATCAACAAATCTCTCTATTTTCCAGTACAGTGCCATACAGGTACAGTATGCTAAAGTATATTAGTATATACTGTACATTAACACCGCTGTACCTAATCACCATCATCACCAAGCTAGCTACATCCAGTAAACTGAACTCAAACACCTCCCTTCACATTCATCTCAAGCATCCCTCCTCCACCCATCTCCATGTAGCAGTGCCCCTTGGTTCAGTGTGAACAGGCTTCGAGCCCTTTCGTCCTGTGACCAGGAGGCGACCCATTAGCCAGGCGGGTTAAGCACATTTCTTTTCTCACCAAGTAATCACAAAGCATTCAATTAATGGATGATGATGTCCCCAGTGAAGTAAATATTATCATTCTAAAACGACAGCCCACAACCAGGAGGAAACGTGCACAGGCTGCAGCTAGGAGAAGAAGGGAAAATGCCTATAACTGAGCTCATAATCTAAACTTCACACCTGTCAGCCCATTTAAAAAAGAAATATGCCATGTTGATGCCATTTAAGTTAATCACAATGCTCCAGCAAGCCCTCCACCCTGCAGGATTCCTGCATCAGACAGGACTTCTTCCCAACCAGCATGGCCGCCCCACTGGGGGGTTCAGCAGGATTATTTTGGGACAGCAATAGTCAAAATTGTTATTCTTGCTCTACAGTCAATCAATGTGTACTTGTGATCATGTGATGAATATGAATGATAAGTAAAAAATAATATTTTAATCGATCGCAGTGCATTTATTTCCTCAGAGGGAAAATGTAACCAAATACTGACTTATATTCCGATTATACCCTGAAATGTACTTAATGTGAATGGGTCCCAGTACTTACGGTGTCTTGAAATCACCTGGTTGAACACAAAGTATGTTTTTGTTTCAACACATTCAAACGGATAACAGAATTACCCAAAACTAAAATGTATATTGTATTTATCATTTAATGTATATTAATCACATGATTACAAATACAAATAACTAAATAACAAAAATAAGTTTGTCTCTTTTGTCCCAATTCTTTTGGAGGGGCAATGTACACATATAAAGAACTACTCATACTACAGAGAATGTGAAAAGGCAAAGCAAGGATTGGGAAAAATAATCTATATACAGTGTTTTTAAAGATAATAAAATGTACATTATTGACCCCATAACACATTCATTATTCCTGCTGTTGTTTCAGTTCAAGGCCATTCAGCACACCACATCATTTTTCCCCACATACTAAGTGATTATTCTAGATAAGACTTTATTGATCCCGTAGGGAAATTGATGTGTTACAGCAGTCCAGTCCAAGACAAGCAAATACTTACTGGAAGACTCCAGCTTCAGTGCCTCCAAAAAGCATGATAATCTATCCATGCTCTAATACTTTATATAAAAAAAACCTTTCTAGCATTGATGAAAATTCATATTTAACAATTTGTCAGTTGTGGCCTAATATTTTAGCCTACTGGAGTCAACTTGGTTTCACATGTATGAAAGTTAAAAAAAATCAAGATCAAATCTCTTCCTCACAACCTTTTACTTAAACCAGAAAGATTCTTCAATAGGTAATCATAAATGAATCTCTGCCTATTTTTTTACACTCTCCAAAACAGGCAATCCAGTAGATGTTTTGTTATATGTTTACATATATTCATGAGGAATGTGCGTTATGAGAAATGCCATTAAAATAAAAGCTGTCAGATGGAATATTGTATGTTTAAACAGGAAAACAATAAATAAATGATTTAATCATTAAAATGGAGTGTCACAACAACACTATCAGGGCTAAAAAAAAAGCACACACGATAGAATCATTCATAGTCAAGAATGAAGCCAACTTCTCTCACACGAAAGACCAAAAATACACAGCAACTGACTAAACAACAGAAAACAGAAACTACTTCCTCTGGAGTAAGATCTGTGGTTCGCAAAGAGTATGAAATTAAAATGGCACCACCCTGCACTTCTGCCATTGGGTGCCATGAAAGATTTTAATAGGTATCCAGACTAATCCATCTGCAATAACTGCCAGAAATCATTTGCCAAACTGATTGTTAACACTGGAATAAAATAGGCACATTATTGTGACTGGATATCGTGAATATTTAGTAGATGTTGAAAGATACAGCTCGGCAAGTCAATTTCTCACCTGCATTCAAACCAAATTGACATGGAATGCAAGGAGGGATTTTTGTGCCCACAGCTTTTTCACTCCATGAAACAAAAACAAGTCGGTTCTGACATGTTGCATCTATTTTGGTGACAATGACAAAATGTTGTTGTTTTTTTAATACCAACCACTATTCAAACATAAATAATGTCATTCTACAAAGAAAGCAGATAAATAGTATCAAAGCTAAAAGGGAGTATTACCTTGATCTTCGATACTAAGGTTTTTGATCATCCACTGCACAATATCAGAACCTGAAAGAAAACAAACATGAAAGATCAAATAGCAGTAGAATCTAAAGTCATACAAAAGACATCAAAAGCATAATCTTTTGACTATTTTTGACTATATGCAAATAATTTTCAAGTAGAACTATGTGGGTAGTTAAATGCCCACCTAAACAAATTATCCACTTTTTTCTGTGATTTCGGGCCGCCTACTACTATCCATTAATTCAGATTAGAAGATGGTGATGATACAGACCGTATGTACTACAATAGTCAATATACAATCTGGTGAACAGCACAATCCACCCACTGCTGTAACTATACCTTCAGGGTTAATCTAGATTAAATGATTTCTAATGAAATCGACACGGTGTGACATACAGAGTTCACATTTTCATTACTAATCGTTAATAACATTTCAAAGACAAAATTCCCGAAAGTCCTGAATACATCAAAAACGCATTTTAACTATCAGCATTTGAAATGCCTAAGGCAAGTCTGGTATCAATATGCAGGGAAAGGTGTCTGTTCTGTTCTAAACATGTAAATATAAAGAATATATTGTTTGATAACAACTTGGTTAACATCTTCACTGGATTTTTTGATTATGCTGGAATTAAAATCATCACCCAATCCACACACATTGTAGCCTATAAAAAATGAAAATGCAAGCAGTGAAATTATTGAAAGTTCATGTGAAATGCATTGTCATTCCTACTGTGAACCCTTGTTTGGTGCAAAAAGAATTTACCTGAAGTCAATTTGTACTTCTTTCAGATCAGTATGAAACATTAAGCATCTGAAATCTACAAATCAATAAGGTAAGCTTATCAGCATTGATAGGATTTAAAGGAATACTCAGATCAATGAGAGCAGTACAAAATGAAATTAACAGAAAAAAATGTCAAGTGTAGCCATACTGAAATCCTTTCATTTTCATTCAAATGGAGAGGAACTTCAAATTTCATTTCTATATAACAATTTTCTAGTAATTTAACATTGTTTTAAGATTGAAATGCAAAAAGATGTAGGGAACGTATTGAAAATCAACACAGACAACTGCCTACCTGCTACCCCGGCTTTTCGCACATGAAATCAACACCAGCTGCTCAGATGTTCTAAATTTAAGCTTTTTTAATTATCACTTTCACTCCTCTAACTTTGGGGACAGGCCTGTAACAAGTAGCACATACATGGAAGGAGTTCTGTGACCATATGGAGCTGTATAAATAATCAAGGCATTTATTTGAAGATTTGCCACTTTTTTTGGCTGACTTTATGTCAAGTTGCCAAGAGAATGGCTTTCTTGAGCCTACTTTCAAGCATAGATACTAATGCATAGATACCACATGAAACATTATAATGTATTCGTTTCATCTCTCCCCGTATGCCAAAGGGTAGCTAATCCACTTTTGAAACAAAGTGGAGTTCCTGGAATCCTTTCATTTTTTTGTGAAAATGTTTAATGTATAATCCTTGGAATGATAAATTCTTATATAGTAGATACACCCATAAAATATATATATTTGAATCCGGTATTGCTCACACCTGGAGAAGGCTCCACAACCAAAACGTTGTTTCCTTTCTTGTCTTTTCAGTATGGATTAAACTTTTACTTGTTCCTTAAAATATTGTTATGCATACCCGAAGGTCTAGGGGTATATGGAGTGCGCCATTGAAGGAACCCCAGGCGTGCAGGAAGAAATCTTTGGGGCAGTGAGATAGTTGTAACGAATTACAGCAGGTAAATAGAAGTGGAATATGTACAATTTGAAAAGGTGACTGGTAATGGCGTAAAGGAAATATGAGTGGTGCCAAAGGAACGAAAATAAACAAAATGGAGCTGGCTAATAAAGTGAGGGGAAGCTGACCTACTGTAACTACAAAAAAAACCCCCGAAAACCCCAGTCTTCGGCGTCTTCTTACGCCCTGGCTAACCTCCCAAAACCATACAAGACAAAAGGCACTCGCCCGTACTAAACTAGTGTTTCTAATACAAACTACGTGTGCACAATGTTACCCGGACAACCATAACTCTTTACACTAAAGTTCACACAAATAAACAAGTGAGCTACGAATACAAATAAAAGGGTGAAAGGGTGTAGACAGGGAATAGGGAATAAAAGACCACAGAGGTTGATACTGTATAACACGTCTGGACAAGGTAACGGCGAAATAAAGGATAATACAAACAAACCAAAGTACAAGGAGGAGACGAACACAAACCAACAAAGCCGAAGCTATACGGAAACACACCCGAAGAGCCACGAACGAGAACGAAGAAAGCCGAAACAAGCCGGAGCCGAGCGAAAGGCCCCTTACCCTCTCTAAACTTCCAAGTTAAACTCCGAAGAAGCTGAGTTCTGATTGGTCGAGAAGCTGATTACGAATGACGTATTACGGCCAGGTGAATGAATTAATGAACCAATGGGGAGGGAGGACAACCAAAGTCAGGAAGTGTGGAACACAGAAACAAAACAAACACACATTGACCGCACTGGGACGTAAGAATATATATTGTATACTATGCAATAAGGTTAAAAGTTATGAAAACATTCCCCACTAATAAAAAACGAAACACCTGATGATATCTGAAAAAAATAAAGAAAATTAAAACTCAGTCAAAAGTGTGTTCCTTCCTTATTTTCAAATTGTTTTGCTATTTATTAACTCTTCATAAAAGAGTGCTTTCTCTACTTTGATAAAATGAGGAGTACAGGTACTGTAGGTGGAAGAATGAATTATACAATGACTGTATGATAATTCAAGAGTGTTATGCGTCAGTGATACAGATCCTTTCAGTTGTGGGATTTATAGAAAGTGATTTTTTTACACAGTTCTTGAGTATTAGTCCTTAAGGAAATAAATTAATGAAATCAGGTTTTTTATTGTATAAAAGTCACAGGTTAGAGGTGTTCTCAGAACTGCAAACAGTTCTGAACAGAAGTGCCACTCAAAAATGTCATATAAAGTTTCTTTTCAACTAAATATTCATCAAACATTTCAATGTCATAGCATCTTACAAGTCAAAACTGTTCTCCTTTGGTATAGTCAACTGATAATTGAAGTGTAAGGGCCCAAAAGGAAAGATTTGCAAAGAGCTAAGACAGTTCTGTAGATGTTTAAATGTGCCCTACAGACGGTATAAACACTATGTTTTTGCTTTCAAGGTTTAGCAATAAGACAGTCATCTGATATTTTAAATGTTGTCCCAGCAAAACACAAACCAGGATCTAGGTGCTGTGTATGTTGATTCCACATTTCCCTGGATTTTCAACCAAACCTTTCTCTGCAAAAGGACATATGGTACCATTATTTTAAATTATCATACATAATATAAAGGTATTATTGGCATTTTATGTTTTTTTGTGTGAAAGGGTGATCTATTTCACTAACATTCATTACCCTGACAGAAAATCATTTCCTGTCAGGTCCTTTTAACAGTGTTTAAGTGATTACTTTAATACGTCTAACTGGAGGGATAACACAATTAAAAATGCCATTGTAGAAGATCACGGAATACCTTGATTGGCATTGCTTTTCAGTAAGAATAAACAAATGTCATTTCAGAAACCCCGTTTAACAATTTAAATACAGCACAATGACTGCTTGAAAAACTTGAAAAACAAATGTTAGTACAAAAGAAAACAGTCTTCCAGCATTTTAACAGCATTTACAAAGCAGTCTTACAGCATTTTAAAATATGCCTTTTCTAGAACAGAGAACCAAAAGAGAATTTATAAATCTTCCTATTAACTATCTTTTTTTAACACTCTGCAGGTGAGTGACACGCTATTTTCATTTCCTGAGATATACAACAATCAATCAAGTAAGAAAGAAGAAGTATCTTTAGGGTTTTCTGCTTTACAATATCTCACCTGGATTGGAGTGGTATATTCCAAAAATTTTTGGGGATAAACTGCAGAAAGTTCAGAATTATGATTGTGATTGTAAGTGATGTCTATTGTTTTCAAACAGTACTCCAAAGTAATAATTCAGACACCTACAGGCATCTAGCCATTCTTTCTGTTTGTTTTCAGGTATGTTGTTTCACTAGGAATGACAACACCCAAGATTAAAGCGTCATTAAAGGAATATGGAGCGACATTTTGGCTTAACCTGCTTGGCTGTGGGCTGACCTCCCGGTCAGGGGACAAGGAGGCCAGGACCCCCATGCAGGGTGACCAAGGGGCAGCTGCAGAGGTGGAGATGGGGTGGAGGTGGGATGCGAGAGAGAAAGATAGGGATTTCGTAGGTATTTATAGCGTTTGGGAGAGGAATGGATTGTCAAGAGCGATTGCTAATTACTGACTGCTGAGTCTGAATGAACTTGGTTGTTGTCATCCCTCCCGAACGTTCGTTATAAACTCCATATGTCACTTTGATATTTTTGAGAGTTTGTTTAATGCATATATTTTAGCAGTTTCTATAATCAGATGTCAGCAGACCTGTCTGTATCTTTTGAAAGGTCTCCTAGGACTAGCATATTGCAACAGGAGTCTCATAGGTTGGGGAAAACAGAGTCTTAGGTTAGTCTATAAGCACTGGATATACCATATCTAATTTCCTATAAAAACTTTAAAAAGGTTTTAAAACACCAAATGAAAAGAATTCACATTTTGACATAGTAAACAGTAAAGATATTAATACCTGAAATGAAGAACAACCCTTTGGTAAAGCTGGGCTTCAGACTAGCGAGATACTGAAGCAGAATGTGCAGACTTAGAAAATACAGCATTTACAGTGAAATTCACTTGGGTTAAGAAAACAGCTTTGGGAAAAAAGGGAAAAGGTTTGGTAATGGAATCCACAATTCATATCCAATAAGGTGATTTTGGATTACTGTGCTTTTGTATATTAATCTACTGTACCACTTGTCAAACAGCTTTGACTCTCTACTGCTACAATACTGTTTAGATGTACTGTAGCTGAAACATTTGACTGAATTAATTTGAAGAATTTCTAATATTCTCCCCAAGACCTTATGTAAATGTGCCACTGTCAATAAATTGCATTATTATGTATTAATATGTAAGCCTTTAAAAGCTTCACAAAAGTGCATAGAGCTACAGTAGTCTGCATATGAGTTGCTGCATATTGGAATGACCATGAACACCTGGGTGGTTCACTGAGTTTTGAAGCAGTTTTAGTGATCAGTGTTCGTGCATCCTGGACTTAAGATTGCCAAAGTTTAAAGTATTGGTGTAATTAATGGTTCAGGCCATAAACAGCAATGGTCTCAGTTTTTCCTGAAGCATAATTGGCCAGGAGCTGTGGGGTGTAGGATTGGGATTAGTGTCCCTGGGGTCTCTGGGCTTTCAGTGAAACAGCAGCTCCCTTCCTGTAATGCACTGTGGAGCTTGAAGTGTGTCAAAAGAGGAATGGGTTTGGAGTGAGACATCAAAAAACAAATGGCAAATTACAGACTGGAATAAAAAGAAAAAAATGATAGAGGAATACATCAATGCACCCAAAGAAAATTCATAACTTTTAACACTGGCCAAAGTAAGAATATTGGTTAAAAATCAGGTTTCTTATAATTGCTATAGTAACCTCTACATTAAGTCATTACCTTTGTCACAGATAAAAATATAGTATGATGATAAATATGCTAAAGTTTTACAAGTAAAAATGTAATAGTCTATTATTGACTGATTCACCATTTTTTTAGAATGAAAGTGCTTTTTATACAAGAATTTCAAAGTAACTGAAAAATGAAACGATGACCTTAGAACTATGAAGCTTCCAAGCAAACAGTAATTTAAGCAGCACTATTTAAAATGTGTAACATAATGGTTGTGCTAAATAGTACATACAGTATAGGGTTAAATTGCAAAGTGATCATACATTTTCAGAATGTTTTTAAATCTTTTTTAAGACATGTATCTTACATAATCCGTTCTTGCAGAGTTATAAGGCACAGACTTTGAAGTGAACATGTGGCTAACTTACTAATTTTCAAATTTGTATCCTTTACAAAAAGTCATTGGTCTCTTATGTCTATTTTTAAAATGCTTACGAATCGCTGATGAACAGTTTGCTGATCTCATCATCTGTGCTGCTTTTCCTGGTTTCTGTTACTCTTTGATTTCCTTTTCATACAGCATGTTTTACATGACCTGGAAATTCAATTCCCAGCTATCTTTGATAACTTGCTGGAGTGTGGGATTCCATAGCAATGCATCTGAGGCAGAAATAACTTTCTGTCTAAAACTATCTGTAGGCAAACCACTGATTATGCTTTCTTGTCTCGAATGTTAATTCATTGTGCAGCTACACTGTGCAAGTAATTAAATGAAACAAAAATGACTGCAACAAAGTTCATTGATGGGGCTAATATTATGTTTTCTGTGGAACTGATGGTCATAATAATATTTCACGTGATACTATTTAATTTGATAAATATACTTTAATTCTATATTAGAATTATTCATTTTTCTAGGACTGGGAAATTAATACTGTATGCAGTATCTATACAATCCTGTTTGCTACCTTTCTTCCTACCAGAATCTTTGTAAGTAATGTACAGTATATATCTCACTGAGCACACTGTTCACTGAGATCACACTTAGGAGGAAAACACTTCTATAGCTACTGTACAAAAGAGTATTACAAAATAGTCACAATGTGAAAGTTAAAATAGTAGAACAATGTAACAATTCAATGCAGTTCTCAGACTTAATGTAACCTACATGCTGTTTCCTATTTCATATACGGCAGAAGGTATGTACATTACAGTGGCTTCCTTTTCCTATTCATCTCCTTCACCTACAACAGGTATGAAGCCGTGTTCTTCTGAAACGAATTCAGACTGAGGCATTTCTCGTACCCCTACTCCTAATGCAACCCTTTCTCTGTGGGGAACTCATTGTGAAATGGAACCATATTTATGAATACAATGGGGATAAAGGAAAACTCCCTGCTGAGACGCTAGGATAATTACTTACTGTGGACACACTAATGAACTACACGATCCTCCAAGCAGCGAGTCTGCTTTCAGCAATTTGGAAATCACACTGGTCCTTCCATATGAAAATCAGAACTGGCATTGTGCAAGAGGAGTCACAACAAAGCAGTGTGCAATGTGACTGTATATCATGAAATGTTCCTTGCAAATAAAGTTTGCAGATGCAAAGAGGTGCTGCATACCGAGCAGTGCATTATGCAACACCAAATGGCACACCCACAAAAGCACAGAAATAGGGTGCCTTCCTGTCCAGCATCAAACTGTTTGCAAAACAGCACACAAACCTGAGCAATATACTGAGCTAAATGACTGTCAGGAAAGTGGGACAGAGAAAATAGGACAGTGCAGTGGGTGGTGGCCCCAATTAACAAGCAGACCTGAGATCAATAGAAATAATGATGTGCAGGATCCTCTGGTCTGAACAGGCCCTTTGGCATTTCTGGATGTGACTGCATGTGCCTGGACACTATAGTGGAATGAGCAGGTGACAAAGAACCAGGTAGATCCCATATCAAGTTAGGGTTCCTCATGGCACTTCTTAGTTAATGCACTCTCCAAAATTCAGAGATGACCCATGTGTTGTTCCACTTATATACAGTACTGTATATACTGTATGATGCTCCGCTTTAGGTGCAGCCTACAGTCCAATACCACTTTACACATTGCAAATAATGTTTACATGACCTTACATGAAACAGGTTATCCGAAACCACAGTAATGATGCAGAATACAAACAGGACAACACACCAGTTATGTAATAACATAAAAAGCATATCTGTGCAATACACATGAATGCATATGTGAATGGTGTCTGAATGTCTACTGTTAAACAAGGGTCTCCAACCCAGGTCCTGAAGAACCCCAATACAGTACAGCACTGTAGGCCACGTGTATTAAAACATCTGTAAACTATTGTTTAATTACACATGTAATCTGTTCAATTAAGAGAACTCATGTTATTGAGAGATGAAGAGTACTGACATTGTAGCTCTAAATGATGTCTAAATCACTCAATTTAATAAATCACCTATTTAAAGAAAGCTGTGATGGCGGCCAACAGCACCTGCTAGACTGGGGCTCTCCAGACCAGGGCTGGAATCCCTGCTCTAAAGTATAATGACAGTCAGGGGGAAAGAAGGCTGAAGTGCAGGGTGCCTTATAATTTTGTCACAGTTTGCATTAAATGTGCTCTCTTGCACG
The DNA here is from genome assembly GCF_059453375.1 of Lepisosteus platostomus. Taxonomy (NCBI): domain Eukaryota; kingdom Metazoa; phylum Chordata; class Actinopteri; order Semionotiformes; family Lepisosteidae; genus Lepisosteus; species Lepisosteus platostomus. The sequence continues at coordinate 20,614,526 of NC_142627.1, read as the reverse complement.
CTGGCTTCACTTCATCTACTTCATCTTCGAGTAGCTCTATTATGATGTCACTACTTAGCTGATATCCATATGTAATTTATAGCGGTGTGGCAAAGAACTATCCTCTTCCCTTCTTATTTATTGTGCATGTTATTGGTGGCAGCACCTCATCCACACAACTCTCACAGGTGCCATTCTTTCGGTTTTGTTTTCCTTAGCCTTACTTTCATGGTTTGTTCATCGTGATAGGGGGAAGACATGCTTATTTTATTTAACTTATTTTAGGGTGGCAAGGTGACACAGTGTTTAGCATTGTGGCCTCACAGCGCTGGGTACAAAGAGCAATTCCAGACCCTGGGTGCTCTCTGCGTGGAGGTTGTCTGTTCTTCCTGTGTTCGTGTGGGATCCTCCTGGTAATCCAGTTTTCCGCAGTCAATAGACATACTAGTATGTTAATTGGCTTGTGGGAAATTTGCCATGGGGTGACTGTATCTGTGTCTGTGTGTGCCACCCAGGGTGTAACCTGCCTTGTGCCCATTGCTTGGTTCTTCCATGACCCTGAATTGGATGAAAGGGTTAGAAAATGGATGGATGAACAGTTTTTTTCTGCTGTAATTAGACCTGCTACAGGTCACAGTATTTTGATTGTCTCATTTTAATGTCAAGCAAACCTTGATTGTATGATTTTCACGCTGTCTTTTTCAAAGCTCTCATGGAACACGCCCATACTGAAATGAGGGCAGCGTGATAAACACTTATTTAGTTGTGGGACTGTCACTGTAGCGGAGCTAGTTTGGACACGGTGACGTCATCGCCCTGCCTGCGCGTAGCAGGGTCCTCAGCCGCCTGGGCTGGGGGAGGTCTCCTTTAGCTCACTCGGCTGGTTCCCTGTTGCGTTACACCGGAGACTCGGGTTAGCGCCCAGGTGTGGCAGGACGAACCGGCGGGGTGACCACAATGGTCACATCATTATTCACATTCAGACATTTTACAATGCTGGAAATGATGAAATGGACTCGTAAGCTTTTTGGTCATGCATCATGACAGTGACTGGTTTTTCATACTGTATATGAGGCACATTATTCTTTTTCCAAAAGACCGTTGAAAATCCTGCTACTGTTTTGAAGACAAATTAGTGTTTTTTTTTTCCTCACACTGTTATATTTATCATAACTCACAGTGAAGACAGTGAAGCCTTATTATGTTAGTAATATTGTAATGTAAGTGAAACCTGTAAACTAGGATATTCCCAGGAGTGTTAATTCTGTTACATTGAAAATTAGGGAAAGTTGATATTATTAATTGTAAGTATTTGTAGTTTATTGGCCAGCAGTCATATCACACTACAAATCACAACTGACAACTCACTGACACTCAGCAGGTGTGAGCCTGGTCAGTACCTGGATGGGAGACCTTCTTGGAAAAACTAAGGTTCCTGCTGGAAGAGGTGTTAGAGAGGCCATTAGAGGGCACTCACCCTGTGGTCTGTGTGGATCCTAATGCCCCATTATAGTGACGGAGACACTATGGTGTAAAAAGGTGCCATCCTACAGACCGAGGTCCTGACTCTGCGGTCATTAAAAATCCCAGGATATTTCTCGAAAAGAGTAGGGGTGTTACCGCTGCATCCTGGCCAAAGTTCCCACTGGCCTTTGCCAATCATGGCCTCCTAATAATCTCCATCACTGAATTGGTGTCATCACTCTGCTCTCCTCCCCACTGAGATCTGGACAGACAGTGTTCTGGCGCACTCTGGCTGCCGTCGCATCATCCAGGTGAGGCTACACATTGGTGGTGGTGGAGGGGAGTCCCAATTACCTGTAAAGCTCTTTGAGTGGAGTGTCAAGAATGTATATTGAATTATTAATTATTATTAATTATTTAAACTAAGCAGTTAATAAAGTATCACGTTTTTGTGAGACATGCAGAATCATTTTAATAATTAAATTTTATGTACTGTTGTTTCACTAGATTGTCGTAAACTGCAGTAAATATTTTACATTGGATGACCACTTCGTTAAAATCATGTTCCATATGCAAAACACACTATACATTTGCTGTTGAATTTGAGGATTTTCTATTCCAGCTGGATTTACAGTAAGTTGCCTGACCTTTTCTACCCACAGCAGTGCGATTGGCAAACACATTTAGCCATGCCCCTCAGACCACACCTATACCATCTACCTCATTATGATTTCTTATTTATTGCACATCTCCAGTCATTGTTTACATGTCTGCATTGTTTACATTCAAACTGTTTACTTGGTACCTTTTACACTACTGTCTACTGTTTGTTTGTATATTGTCTTGATGCACTGTCTGCACTTTGTGTTCTTACACTTTATTAACAATCGAGAGACTTTCTGTTAGTAATAATTCAATTGTACCAGTACATGTACCGGTTACATATGGCAATAAAGTTCAAGTTCAAGTTTTAAGAGATACTGTATGAATCACACGTAAGGAGACCCACTTACTGTAAATACAAACAGTACTGTATATGATAAATAATATGCTGTATACACGTTTACGTGCCTAAGTCTGACTAAATGTATTGTACATTAAGCAGAAAATGTATTGCTCTCATCCTTACCACTGTTATCGTTAGTTATTATTATTATTATTTCTTTATATCTAATAAAGTGCTACTGTACTGTATTTTCTTGTCATTTAAAATGTTCAAAAAGACAATATTCTTTCTAGCTACCTCAACAGCAAAATATTTTATTAAAAGAATATAATTCCCATAATAAATTAAGACAATGCTAAGTACACATTGACATCATAAAAACACACATTAAAGTCAATAGTGCCACCAAGGATCCTACCGCTAGTCACTTATACTGCTCCCATGAACACTGTCATTACTGTTTGCAATTTTCATCTCAGTTTGGCTGCACGGAGATACAGACTGTTTACCCATCTTCAAAGGAAGTGAGAAAGTAAACACTGTCCTTACCTTGGGTTTTAATTGTCAATTCAACTCAACACAAGAGACACCGAGCTGCAGACCCACAGTGTTTTAACCCTCAGTTCCGGCTCACAGGTTGTCTTTTCTATTCGTTTAATTTGATCTGGTTTGCATAAGTCCCTGTACTTTGGTAAAAGTAGAGTGAAGTGAAGTCAAGAGTAGTTATGGACAAGTGTAGTATAAACAATGGAAAAGATGGAAAAGTACTGTACTGTAGATGTGTCCTAAATAGAAATATATACTGCATATAGAAATACCACTTGTTATAAGAACTGTTTTCCTCTCTGTTCTGATAATTGTTCCCTTTTCTGATTCTTGAAATAAAATACACGCCCTTCAGCAAATAAACTTTATTGCTATCCTTCTGATATGCAATGTGGCAATCCTAGTTAATGCTAAAGTAGAACATGATTCCATAAATAAAGCAATGCATCTGGCCTGCAGGTAAATATGCCTACACATGACAAAACTGTCATTTTAGATATCTACTGTACCTACAGTACCTACCAGTAAGCAATGCATAAATGACAAAATATCATATAGTATCATATACTAAGTGGCATTACCTTACAATGCTCAGTGGTTTTAAAAATGTAATTACTTTTACAGACCTGTAAAATAATGCTCACAATGGAAATGTGTTAAATCCAGTTCCCAAGAAACACAGTTCATTAAATAATTAAAGAGATGCATTAAACAAATGTCCTTTACTTGCCCTCACAAAAAGCTGAGCTAAGCCTTTTGTGTAGCATTTTCAGTATTTGCTTTTGTTTTAATGATATTGCTGTTCATGGTTCACTTTATTTTGTAAGGAATATAAATCTATTTAATATGCATAGAAAACTGGACTTTTGCCCTTTTGTTTTGCTGAACACGCAAACCCTAAAACGTGTAGGTAAATTAGGTTGCAGTAGTTTGATCGTACCTGAAAAAACGCTGGGAATCTTGGATAGAAAACTTTTCACTGTGCGGATAGGAATTCCATTTTTTTCATCTTGCATACGTGCTATGATATCTTCCATCTAGAAGAAAGGAATATAAAGTCAAAATACTCTTCATATTGTTAGTGACAAGTAACACACAAAATAAAAGGAATAGTGTATACCAGGAGATAATATTCACACCCCTAATGGATAAGGAGCAATAAACCTCAGATAAAACTGAGTTATAGATTAGATAATGTGGCTTTGCTTAAAACAATTCTAAAATTGACATACTATAATCACATTTTTCATAATTTAATAATGAGCCATTTTTGTCCTAATTCCAGAAAATAGGAAAGTCATATGTATTCACACCTAAGTATTCCATTAAATTAAATCCAGCAAAACTAGCAGCAGTAGCATTGGATTATAAATAGCATGTTTTTGTACTGTGTTTATGCTGCTGGGACCTATTTTTTATTTTTTCTTTAGTCTGCAAAACTGTTTTAAAGATAACAAATTAAGGTTTCTACTGTATATTTAAAGTGAAATTGGTTGGGTTACATTTTACCATTGTGAAAGGTTACTGAAATGATGAAAAGAATTGTAAAATCTATCACTTACAATACCTGTGTCTGCATTTGTTCTAGTCCACTCAGACACAAATTAATTAAAACAACCAAAACACTTAAACTGTGGAAACATTGTGCTGTATTACAAGGGAAAATAATTCCATTATTTTTCTCTGAGGGAAGAATTATTCCAGCAGGTACAGGTGCACCTCTTTGATAGCCTAGCTCCCAGGCGTATGAGCATTTGATTCACAGTCACCTGACTCTATACTCATGCAGCCAAGAATAAGCAGCTTTTCTTTTCATCACTATTAGCTGCTTCTGATTCCATTATTATCTGCTTATCTACTTAAAACAGACCAGCTCTTGAAGAAGCACTGTTACTATTAACCTAAAGCCTTTTACTATTGTATGCATTTTTAAGCAGGAAACGTACACTGCTGAGACAGTCTATCATGAAAAAGACCTGGCAATAGTGGGTTACTATAGAAATCAAATATTTTTGTTCACAGTGAGATAATGGAGGGAAATGTCAATAAGACTGCAATGAAAACACGCCTGAAGCAAAAGTCTTTATCGGGCATCTGGGGCTACATCTCTATTTTGTATTTCACCTTACTAATGGGCTCTTCTAGTAAATAATCAACAAGCTTTAAAGCTGAATTCTTGAGATCTCTAGATATATAACATCCCAAAATGACATCCTGCTCTTCAGCGTCTTTTGAAACAGAATGAGTTTCAGACTATGAAAGAGTATTAGCTGACAGGAAAATCTTCTCCTTCTAATGAAGGAGCTGAAACAAAAAGCAGCACTAACACAAAAGTATACTCCTGGCAACAAGCCAGAACTGCAGGGTATTTATGGTAGTGGACTGTACAAAAAGTACAGAGAGCTTGCCTATTTAACATGTTGCTTTTGGTTTATTTCTTCCAACTGTCAGATATGTGACTAATAAAATAATTGTGAGACTATAATCACAATCAAGAGTACTCTTCAAATCCCTGGTGGTGTGTACGCACAAAGATAGAGTAGATGAGGGGCTAATCCATCATATACATTTTAACTAGATCTATAACAAGTGTAACGTTTAAGTTAACGGTTTTAGATCTAGTTAAAAGTATAATTTTCAACTTGGTATTAAATATTCATTCGGTACTCATTTTAGTCAAGGGTGAATAAAATAAAATCACATAAATCAGCAACATTTTTAGTTCCTCAGTACAAAATTCCCTTGCACAGTATTGAACAAAATGAGATAAAACTTAATATTATCCTACAATTTGTGGCCTAACCTCTGTTGTTCTTGCAAAAATTCCAGCTTCACTAAGTTTAGAGATTCAGCTATTCATGAAGTTTGTTAAATGATAAATGAATACTAAGTATACACAGATCATTCCATTTTAATATGAAATGCATTAGAGGTTACATTTTGGTGACAGAGGAGAAATAACTAATCCATCCATTCAAGCTAAAGTTAGGATAGTGACTAATACTGATTAGTCACTATCAATACTAATACTGATCTAGTCGGTATTAGAAAGCTGCAGATTCCTAGGTTGTGGCAACTATCCCTAGATATAAAGGGATCCCCAGGTAGAAAGTCCATCCCAGAAGCATAAGATACAACATATGACTACACCATGGAAGGGAAACCAGTCTATAAAAAGGCAAAAACACACACCTACAGAAGAACAATTCAGAGCCAATAATAATTAACCTTCCCTAACCTAATTTAGGGAAGTGGGCGAACTTGGGGAGATGGTGCAAACTCTGTACAGAAGGCGCCCCAGGTAACTAATATGTAACCTTGTGAATTCACCCATGTTAAAGTAGTGGCACATAATAAATATTTAAAAAGCATGAAATTTGAAAAGAAACATGAAGCACTTTTGAATAAGTGTAATTATGAATCCATTGATATTTCTCAGTCCTTGTTCATAAATTTTAGCAATCAGTTGGAGATTTCACCAATGTAAGACAATTGAGAAGATAATAAACTAAAGCAACTTCATGCTTATTTAAGAGAGTAAGACAAGGACTAAGATTATTTTAAATACGTTACATCCAGGGCTCTTTGTATATATCTACTAACATAAAGTAGCCATCTAAAACATGTTTTTCCATATCAGAAATGTTTATATGTTTTAAATACCTTTATATTCGTCCTAAAAAGCTAGCGGTCGCAGTTCTCAGAGCCTAAAGGCAATGAGTAGGAGCTGAGGTTTTTACTGAGCTGTAGGTGGGCTGAGAGATAATGATCAAAGGGGATCTTCTGGAAAATAACTTTGATTAATTGTCATAAGAGTAAGCATTCCACACCCGGAAAGACATTATCAGAAGACACAAAAGAGGCAGGAAAGGAAAGAATGGAAATGAACAAAATGGAAGCAAGAAAGCAAAAGAGAAGAAGCGTGCCAGGCAAGAGGGCCTTGTTCGGATACACTTTATTTATTGCTTAAGAGAGCTTGCTGCTCTTTATTTTAGGAAACTCTCATTTCCGTATTTGTCCAATCCTTAGGCTAAAGGCGTTCTCTCCTAGTTAGGAATGCATTTTCAGGATAGGGAGACAGATTCTCATGCACTTTGAGGTATCTGGGTTTACAGGAAGGGAGTTCTAGCTCTAGGTCAAATTCTGTTTTACTTGGGACACAGGTTTATCTCTCTTTTTGGTCTGTTAGGTACTATATAATGTTCGTATTACTGGGTTTGCAATCCAGGTTTTTGGAGAAATCAAAATTATGTATACAGTATGTGTAACATTCTGTCTCGCCTAGATGTGTTATTTTAGATAAATATTTGTCTTAGTTGGACTCTCATCTATTACTCTGTCACCATAGCAGTGCCAGAGACTAATGAACTTGGATGCCTAAAGCTGTACCAATCACTCGTGTATATTTTTGATACATTTATTGTATGACAATTTGTCTTTACTTATTTTGTATAATTGTGTATCCTGCCCTTTTTTTCTATTTTCCTAATCCTCTCTCTATTACAATACAAACATTGTGGCTAAATTACTGTTCTTCATTTTGCAATGAGAATGTCAATGTAATAACTCAGTCTAGTAAGCACTGTGAGTATTCTAGAGGAGGCTGAATCAGGGTGCAAAGAAAACACCCATCCATTTTCTAACAACTTCTACCAATTCAGAGTTGTAGGATCTCAGCAAGCAACAGGCACAAGGCAGGAGACCCTGCCTTAACGGGACAAAAACACAGACATGCACACACTCACACCTAGCGCCAATTTCCCAGAAACCAATTATGTCTTTGGACTGTGGGGAGACCCCGGAGTACCAGAAGCAAACCCATGCAAACATGAAGACAACACACAAACTCCACACAGATAGCATCCCAGGTCTGGAATTGAACTCCTGCACTGTGAGGCGGCCATGCTCACCACTGCACCATCATGCCATTCATACGGAAAAAAACAACAAAAAAACTCTATAGCTAAAACAGAACATAACACAAATGACAGTATAATTTCCCAGTACTATGTTTAACTCTTAGTTGCATTATTGCCTGTACACCTTGCCTGTATTCAAGGAAACTTCTGTGGTTTAGACTTCTTCAGTAGCTTTCGTGCTTCGTGCTAACATCTGTTGCAGCAGTGATGTACAGTATTATTGCAAACACAAGCTCTTAGTGATTTTTTATGGTAAGGGAAAAAAATAAAATGAGAAAAATAAGAAATTTATCGCATGACAAAAGTGTCATTGTTTAATTCAATTGTGCAAACCACTTGTATTGTTCTTTCATTGGCCATGATGATTTTAAAGAGTTATCTTTTTTTTAATTGATTATTTGAGCCTAGCCTTTTACCTTAGTATAACTGGGATAACTGGTAGACTGCCAGAGCAACTGTGTCTTACAGTATATTTCTGAAATACATTTTAAATCAACCCTTTTCAGACACAAATCTAAAAATATATTAAAACCCACCAATAATTCATCCCTGTGGTGCTGCGTGTTCCAGCATGAAGTATTAGTGTTGCAAAACATCTCTACATTTAAAATTCAACATTTTGTAGGATTCTTTTATTATTCTATTTAGCAACGCTTTTCCCTTTTAGTATTTCTGCATGGAGAGAAAGTTGCTATGTTTGACTCTTGTTTAAGGAGAACTTCGTAGAGAGGGCTTATCAATCAGTTTGTAAAATTAATATAATAATACCAGTTAAAAAATAAAATTAGTCTTCTCTGAATTAGGTTTGCTAATTCTCTTTTCTAAAAATATGCAGAATATATTAAAAATGAACTCTTGCTCCTTGGAACAGCTAACATTTGCTACTGCTTTCCACTGGGAAAACTAATTTGGTATAATATTTTCATCTAGCAGAGATAATAAAGTGCATCTAATTTTTGCCTTTAGGGGGTCTCTTTAATTGGGAGGTGGTGGAAAAATAGACTGAAAGCCAAGTCCATCACTGCTAATTTTAAACTGTCTGGGAGCGTGAGGCAGCACACCAGGTTACTGCTAGCTACCTGCATGGAATAGGAAGTTACTGTGAAAACAAATAACGCACCCTTTCAAGTGCTGTATCCTTCCTGATATCATAACAGAATTACAATGCACTTGTCACATGAAATAATCAAGAAAGTGCATTGTTCACATAACAATTATTACCTTACAGATATGAACCCTGCAACAGCTTTCAGTTACTTTCACATACTGTAGCTAAGGCAATGAATGTTTCATAAGACAAGGCACAGTCATCATCTTTCTCAAAAAAACTTCCAGGCAACATGAAGTTTATACATCCTGGCCAATGACTGGAGCAACATCTTTTAAAATGCATGAACCATGGCCCTTGAGACCATATTTTCTTAGCTGAATTTTATTTATTGTATATTTGCTGAAAATTCATACAATTGGTATACAGTACTAGATAAAATAAGAATATTAAAGCTGTATACAGTACTAGATAAAATAATAATATTAAAGCTGATGTATATTTTCATATTAATATACATATAGATGTGCTGTTTAATTTAAAACTCCTTGAAAAGAAATTCGTATTTTTAACACCACTTCATCATGCTTAAAAATTGAAAACCCATCATTCGACTCCTGTAAGAATACCAATTGTTTCATGACATTCCTGATGTGACATTGCCTGAAAGTGCAGGAGGTTACAATCTACAATTAATGAGGTTCTTATAAGAAAAGTAAAACCATATTTCACTCAATTACAGTCTCAAGGGCACAACTTATAGCCTATAAAAAGTACTGTACATGCCTAAAATTTCAACAGACCCTTGTGTTTGATGGCACAGACATAAAACTAATTTTAAAAGCAATTGTCTGCTATAGCTACTTCAACACAAATTGCTATTTTCCTTTAACCTAAAAGAAATTAATTTATTTAAAAATGCAACTCTACAAATAATAATCAAGATGAAGCCTACCAGTAAAGATGATTACTATAGTTCTGTTTGAAAATGTCTGAAACATTCTAATTTGAAATTTCCTTCTGTGATATAACATAGGGAACTGGGGTTATGTTGGAACCTAACCTTGTAAAAGCTAAATTATATTCAGTGCTCCTATCTATCGTTTTCAAACATGTTGGCAGAACAAATATGCTAATGTTTGGGTTTTTTTCCAAGAGGCTACCTTTCCTTCCTACTAAAAAAAGTTTCCTGTATTCCTGTAGCATGAAAGAAAGTCCTCACCTGAGGCAAAGCAGAAAACTACTAGGATCCAGTATATTGACTTCTAGACCTGTAGAGGTCACCTTCCTCCTCGGCAGCTCCTGTCTTTCTGCATCAGTAATTGGTTCTACACCGAGCTAAGCTCTGCTGAATAAAACCAGTGAAACAGGAGTGAGTGAATAAATGACTTCCCAGTGAGATTTCTATCTAGACTTAATCACCAAAATTAATTAGATCTCGTTCAGATTAACTCACACCTAGTCGTTGCATTTGTAAAAATAATTTGTAAAAATTAAAACGAGCTTTTAAATCTCTCACCAAACAAATAATGGTAAGGCATCATGAAGATAAGTAAAACCGGCTCTAGTATTTTTTGCCATTAGTATTTGCATTATAAATTTGACAGCTCAACATCTGTAACTGGACATTATCTTCCTCTTATTAACTTATAAGCACTTGTAAAATAATAGCCTATTAGATTATGAATCTAATTGGTCATTCATTTCACTACATTGGTCAGCAACTTCACTACTTCAGCACAACACAATCGCCTTCTCACGAACCTTTCTCTAATTGATTCCTTCATTCCTCTTATTTTTTATCATTTTAATGATAATTTGTTGGCATCACAGTAATCAAATGTTAAACAAAGGTCATAATGACCATTAAAGGAAAATGGGTGAAGGCTACCACATTGATTCTGCTAAATTATTACCCTCCAGAATAGCTCCTACTGCAAACACACCAGGAAAAACAAGAATGCTTCAGATTAATGCCAGGTTATCTTGTGGGTTTTCACAGCTTGTACATGACCTGTATGTGTTTGGAAGGAACATGTCCAGCAGCCCTGGTGAGGCTCCAAGACAGACGCGTTTCCAGCCTGCAATCACTGTCCTCAGAGGTGACGCAGAATGCAAATATGGGAGACAGGCCAGTAGTGATTCCAAATGACAATCAGCATTAGCACAGGCTAAGTTATTGACCTCTGATTGATAAGGTTATTGGAAGATGACTTGAATTTTAACAATCTGTTGCTAAGGCAACTAGAGGGAATGTGATACCGTAACTGCATCTCGGTGCTTAAGACGTGTTCTCTTGTAACTATTTGTTTTTTTTTCAATCTCCAATTTGAAATTAAGAGGCATTAAGCAGCATAAACTGAGTTCGTGAATTTTGTATGGGTGATTTCTAAAGTGTGTCAATTTGTAGTATCATAAGTATTGTACTGTGTTGTATTTTACAACTTGCAAATTGTTTATTTGATCAGAACTCTATACTCAACATCACTTGTATTTTGAAAGTTTTTAAAATCCAAAGGGATAAATCAAGAGCAATCATCTTTTTTTTAAAAAAAATGTTATTATTTAAATTTAATAATAGAATGAACCTAAAAGAGTTACTGCAACTGTATACAATGACCTCTAAATGGGGCCTTATAGTTCATTATACAATTTGAACATAATATGCTGTTGGGATTTAAGACGTCACAGTACAGCTCAGCGAACATTTGCAAAATAAGTTTAATGGTTGGGCTCTTTCTGTAGAGCAATAACACAGGAATACAAATGCTATGCTCTAAATACAATTTATCTCGAAGGCTTGTTTGTAATACAAATACAGCCTTGGCCAACCTCTTTTGTTGTTGCCATAAAAGTCAAGGCTAGGACAAGGATAGAACATATATTTAATCACAGAATATAACATGCATACATATTGTACTGTATATGCTCAGTGTAGCACAAGTCACAGAATGCATGTTAATAGCAGCTGTCTGAGAAACTCACAAAGTCAACTGAACAGCTAAAGTGTCGGCTAAGAGTCAAACAAAAGGCTTGTCTGCCTGAATTCTTATTTAATATAAAATATATGTGTAATATATATTTTATAATTAATTATTTCCTGTTTTGCATTTATATGTAATTTGTTTTTTTTGCTATCAAAACCCTGCCTTTTGTATGCTCTTACATGTAAAGCACTTAAGGATATAAAACAGTATACAGTACAAATGCAAGGAGGTGCTATTCTAAATATGTGAATGCAATGTAACACTTTCAAAAGACAGATTTCAGGTGTGAATTTGGACTTGCAAAGAAAATAGCATGCCCTTTTGAAACCAGTGCCCGAGGTCATATTAGGTTACTGTTGCTGCTGCTGTTTTCTCCTGGAGAAGTGGAAATACTTTTATGTATGTTCATTGATTTGGTTAGCATTTCTCATGAAATGCTATTCCTGTGTGCAATGAAAGCTTTGACACAAAGGTAAATTTCATTCACAAAAAGAACAGTCTGTGGATTAAAGGAGCTATCTTTTTTTAGCTGCACAAAAAGTACGTTTTGAAATAACATTTTCAAAAACATGTCAACTGTTTGGCAGATTCAAAGCTTGCCTGCTGGAGGTTTTTGCTGCAGGAGAAACAGATTGAAAGTACACATCAGGGAAAGCATATACTTCAATCGAAAGAAGACATTATCCAACTGTGACTGTCAGCCCGGCAGCTTGCCTGCACAGAACATCAGGAAAACAGCAGCTATTCTACCACAAGAAGAAAAACTCTACATGTGGTAAAACAACCTGATTCAGACTGAATTAACCCCAAGCCTCTGGATTTACAATGTCAGAGACTGAACCACAGCAAGAATCTTTTTTCCTACCTTTTAACTTCATCTACAGTTCACGCACCGAGGTACCCAGTCACCACAATTTGTCCTACTCAAAACAATAACCTTGCTGGTCACATCCAACACTAAACATGCTGTGACCTGACTCCATTTCACTCCTGTTGTTCCTGGGCTTAGCAAGGACATTTCAGAGAACTCTAATAACATGGTTAAAGATACAGAATATGTTATAAAATGTAAATATACAGTAGACATTAAAGCCTCTGTTGCCAAACATTTTTATTTAATATATATATTTCAATTATCAAGCTAACCTTGTCTGCTGTCTTGACATGAAAAACTGAGTGTAAACTAATAATCAATCAGCAACAATTAAGGCTAGACTGTAAAACATTAAATTTGCATAACTACATTTCTCAGATGTATCTACACCACCTTTGTAGAATTTCATTACATTAAAAGCAACATAAAGGTTGAGTTTTCATACAAATAATTTAAAATGACAACGTTTTTCTTTCAATGAAAGAAGACGGTCAATCCCATAAGGACACCATGTGTTGTTCAATGAATATTCTTCCCACTCAACACCTGCAAGTAGCATGGGGGATTATATTACTTTCAGATAACTAGGCCATGTCGAATCTTGCTTGTCTGTATCTGCATTTTAATTACATTTTATAATCTGTATATTCTTAAAGGATGAAATGGTGTTTAAAATAATTTTAAAAAATAAAACCCTGAATGTATAGAATCAGAACAGGTAATATCTAATTTAATAGCAACAAATACTGTACACTACTGACGATGACACAAAGTGACTAAATTTAACACTGAACAAAAGGACATTTTATTTAAAAAATTAACAGTGAAATTTAATTGTAGTTCTTCAGCTATGAATTATTTTTAATATAAAACAGATAATAAAAGTTTGAACTCAGCATCATTAACAAATATTTTAAATGTACCTACACTGCACTGAACTAGCATTCTATTTAACACATGTATATTCATCATACTGTATACCTGTATACTTGTATTAAATAGAATATTGCCTAATTTGTTCAAATAGGTAGCTGCGCCAGCATGCGTAGGCTGCAAAGGGACAAGTAAAGGTTTATACCATGCTAAAAAGAGAAGAAAATCAATGAGGATGAAAGATAAACACATACTGTACAGCATAGTTAAACCAAAGAATACAGAAATGGAGGGCAAATTTGCCTACTATGGAAGTTCCTGAAGAACTGTATTATGCCACCTCAAAAACCTAAAAAATAGAATGACAACACATTTCTTGTTAGTCTCATTAAAAGGATAAAAACTCTAATCCACAACAAAGGAGGTGGGGGCATAGTATGTGACACTCAAATTGTCCAGCCTGCCGAGTCCAACATGTCCAGCATGTAGGAAAATGTAGGACATAAAGGACCTAAAGAGGACATAAATTACTGTAGGTAATGGAGCAGAATGATTCTGTCAAACTAACTGCTGCAGCTTAAATGAACCAGACTTGTCCAGTGAGGCCATAAAGACTCAGGTGAGCATAAAAAAGGAGACTATAGTCTGTCTTTTGTGAAACAAAGTCAACAGTCACTTGTTTAACAATGACGATCCTGTTGACACTGAAGCCTTATTGGGACAGTTTTCCCAAGCTAATTTTTATTTTTTTCAAGTGATTTGCGACCCCTGAGATTTATTCTGAATTACTTTGAGGGGTTATTTTTGGCCAAAAAGCTTTGGGTTCACCAAGACCTCTCTAGATGCACAAGACAACATCAGAAAGTAAATGAACAGCAATAATTCATTGAACGTGACTCTTCTCCTACAGTACATTATACTATCATGGTAGCCTTTCGAAATGCCAAATGAATATCGTCACGTCTCATTTTCACAGCTGTTTTATTCACTAAAAGTAAAGTTTTCATTTATGTCTAAACAATTTTATATCTGCAACTGTGGAATTAAAACACTTTGTCCTTCACTTAGACTTGCAATACTGAAAACCACTCTCCATGATGGGACAGTCTCAAACACCCATACAAACATGGACAGAATATACAATCTCTATGCAGATAGCAGGTTGAGAAATGAACCCCTGCACCACAAGGCAGCAAAGCTATCCACTGCTACACTGTGCTGCCCTATAATAAAGGTCATTTTTAACTGAATACTGATTAATGATCAGATATTTATGGTTCCTTAACTCCATGCGGCATTCATTAAAAATTTCAGAAGAAACATTCCAAATATTTGTATCAGTTATTAATAGCAGATCTTTCTATTTATTAAATTCTAAGGCTGATAATTTTAGGCTTTTTTTCATTTTAACAAAGAGAAATAAACAATTTTCATTCCATGCTAAGAAGTAGAAATTAAGAACACACTGTATCAGCCGTTAAGCCATCTTCACCACCTGAAACATTTATTTAACAGGGTGTGAGACAATGGGAAATGAGCAGTGGCTGGAAGAACAGACAAAGACTGGCCTATAGCCTGTGTGTCACCCAAGTGACTCTGTCCATCCCCGCATATACAGTCTCAAACACTCTGTCCAGATGCTGACCACATCAAAGTGTGTTAACGGGAAAACTCAATTAAGAAGTAGTAAATATTCCTGAGTGGTAAGCATGCAAATTAAAAAAGTGTAAATAAAAAAACGACCTGTATTGAAAAAGGTAAAACGGAAATCAGTGTTAGACAATTATAGAAGGTGCACGTATTAGGAAGATACAAAACATATCAATATATTAATATACACTGGGATTTTATATAAAATAATATGAACAGTATTCTATTATTGCATGAGGGTTTCAGTGCATACTGTAACATCATTATTCATATCACTATAGCACTGAGGATTAGCATTGTCAAAACAAGCATTACCAACGTAATTAAGACGGCTTTAAAGGCATCTCTATACAGATTTTGACGTGTGCAAAATATTACTAGAACTTTATTTCCAGTGTTTTTTCAGCAGTCATAGACCATGTAATTGTTTATAAAATGATTTCACAATCCTGTTTGAACACCTGTGTAATGGCTTTGCAATGAATCAAATACAGAGGAATTGTTATAGGCAAATATATGAAGTAATTTCCTCTCTTTTCTATTCCTGTTTTCCCCAGAGACAACATGACAGACTATTTTGACATTTAGTGTATGGAAATGATATATTAAATTCAATGCAGGTAAAGCTGACATTTCACTGATTGTAAAGCGTGCCTGAAATTAAGCACTTCTAATTGTACCAACCACCTATTCTGTGATCAGCCAAGAAGGTCAATGTAGCTGCATTCTAATCCCATTTGTCAACTTTGAAAAAATATGCCTTAAGAGAAACACAGGCTTGGACTGTGGCCCAGGGAGGCACAGAGCACAAGAAATTACCCAACGAGACAACTGCCTGTTTGAACACCACTCCCCTCCTACAGTACATCTTTAATAATAAACATGAGACTTTCCTTAGCACAGAACCATCAATATTGTGTGAGGTGAATGAACCCTGAGGTCTTTAGACTTTATAAAGACAAGTGGCTCTCAAAATTTAGATGGTCCTGCATGCCAAAATAGTTTTTGCTATGCTATATTTGTCATACTTGTCAGCATATAGATGTTTTAAATGTCGGTGCCTCATTGACACAAAAATACTTCCTCCAAGTGTGAATTAAGCTACTAATAATAAAATGTGACTGTGATGTCAGCGACTGTGTTCATGTAAAGATTTCTGCAGTGAATGGCAAAGGTGAAAAAAGAGCTCAAAACAGGCCATTAATAAACATAAACAGATCAATGCAAATTCATAAAACAATTAAATGCAAAAAATGTCATTTAAAAAAGAACAACAATATTTATGGTAAATCCATAATTCTATATTTACAGTACCTGTTGAAATTAATTTTTCATACCTCAAAACATGCTTGTGTAGTTTTCTGATTTTACTCAATGACTGTGTTGCTGATGAACAATTTACATATTTCTTGAAGAGTTTATATCTAAGATAAACAGAACAAACAATAAACGTTTGTTCAACAGTAGCAATGTCTACACATATCTACACAACTCACTTCTAACATGCCACTTCTTTTGCGCATTTTGATCACAGATCTTTTGCTTAAAGAGAACTTCTCATTTTCTCTAAGGTGTGCTGCATCTAGAAAAGAAGATACTACAGTCTTTTGATTTTTTGACACTATTTTATTAGGTTTAATTTCACTGCCCCTGTACCATGTCGGTGTTTCAAAATTTCCTAAGGGATCTGGCTGTCATTAAAGTGCTCCATTTATATAAAGTTTATCTTAATTACTGACTTCATGAGTTTCTTTGTAAAATACACAACCCATTGTCAGCTATGCAAGAAATTTTGTTTACCAAAAAATGATGATCTCACTTTTACCTGCCTCTAACTTTATAGTAAGTAACACTGAAATCTCTCCATGTCATTTCTTCATAATGCACCATATCTTCCCAGCCTATCGTCTCTAGCAAATCCTGGTACACTATATACTTTCAGTCACATGACATGAGTATTTGTGTTTGTTCACCTGCTGTATCATTGATCTAATTTCAAACAGCTATAAGTGGAATTTGGGCTTTTGTTATTTTTGTTGCCTTAACAATATTTCCAGGTGGATGAAAGTGTTGATGGAAACCAAAGTTCCTATTATGCTCACAGCTTGGTGTACTACTATAGATCAGAAGCCATCCTGGCAATGTTAAACTGTCAGTCTCAGCCGCAATTAAACAATTTTTAAAAAAATGGATTCACAACATGGATCAAAGCAGCCAGCCAATCTATGACAATAACATAGATACATTATTTCATCTACTGATCAGTAACAGTAACTATATACTGAGAATCAAAAGGAAATTTATTTTCATGTATTCAGTTATGATCAAGAAAATATTTTTTGTAGGAGTTGCACTGAAATTTCTGAGCAGACACGGCACAGAAAAATCCATTAACTCTTAATCTGATTAACATTTGTCATCAAGGGCCTAGTGTGCAAGTGTACCCTCCATTAGAAGTAGTACAAGCTGCATATCTGCAACATGGTGTCGTGAGGAATTCTTTTTCATTCCTGTAACAGTCACTGGTCTCTGAGCCCTAGAGGCAATACATCATTCCAGCTCACCCCACGAAGCTTTAAGTGTGACTTGAGAATTCAAGTCTGGGCAGTTGGGCATCCACAGCATAACTGTCAAGGCATGCTATCAAGTCTGTTGTTACCAAAGTGGCAGAAGGACACGTTTTGTCCTGCTTGAATGTTGCTACATCAGGATGAGCCTGCAGAAAGGGCAGCAAGTGAGGCCCCAAGACTTGTTCAATGTAGCGCTGTACAGTCAGGTCACATCCAGACGGCATGGCTTGTCACTTATGCAACCCAACAACTAGAGTGCAGAAAAAGTTGACTTTGTCGGTGCACCTGGGGATTTTGAGCACTTGTACAAATCCCCTCGTAGACTTTGTTTAAGGACTAAAAGGGTTCAGTGCACATATCCGCCCTATTTCCAGTATATAAAGTATACATCACACAGTCCACCTGTGTTCAAGTCGTTCTGGGTGATTATCAATGGTGAACATTTTGTAACTGTATGTCACTTGTTCCTCAGCCCAGTGAGGCCTAATACCAATTTCATTATAGGACTCAGCAAAATGCGGTGTTTACGTAATCTTCTTAATACTGTACTTACTTAAAAAAGCCAACTAAAATTGGCATTTAAATAGCCATTAAAATAACAAAAAGTACTCTTTTTTTATAAATAACTACAAACTAAATTATTTGTTTTTCTAATTATCTGCTTTATACAGAAACTTTATACAGTTTTTTTAATCAAATAAGAAATCTTCCAACAGTTTGGGCTATCTAATATTCAACAATACAACACAATACAATGACACAATGAAACAAAACAATATCAAGGATTGCAATATACAGTATAATGTTACTGAATTATTGTAGTCATAACCACTGTTATAATCACTGAAAACCAGGAAATACTGTATGAGTAAAATAAAACAACAGGAGCCAAAGAAATGGAGTTTCCATGTGTATTTTAATATTACTGAAACCATGTTGAGAAAAACACTCTGTACCATGGTGTGCTTCCACTGGAGCACTTGATTTAACTCAGGAAAACCATCTTCCCAGCCAGCCCTGCAGATAAAAGGGAAAGGCTGGGGTTGATATGCAAATTAGCCATGTGTAGCGTTCTGCTGCTGTAGCTGAGGAGTGGGGAAAATGTGGTTTTCAAGGACAGAGCACACACTGTACCCTAGAAAGATGCTGTCAGTTGACACCTAATCTGAGATTAACTGTTTGAAGTACAGTGTCAGGTTACTGTATTAAGCTGTGAATTGTAAATCTGACGTCTTTTTAAATGTGTTTTATTGCACCTTGCCAAATTATCTTCTACATGTTTTTGCTGGGGTGGCCTATTTGTGGAAGCTCTATCTCTAATAATTGTTTTTGTGGCCTTTTGAACGAAAGAAGAAATACACAATTAACCAGCATATATGAAATAAAACTCCCAGACCTGCTGCAGCTATTTACAAATCCCCATGGAAAAAAATGGGACTTTCAAAAGCTGAGTTAGATCCATCTCACACATGATCCTCAGACTGTCACAGCATGATCCCATTTGCATATTCACATGATGCAGTATGTGATCAACCTGCTGTTCAACATGGGGGTCGTGCCACGATCCTGATCCCTCCTCTTAAGGGCGCTCCGACCCTTTTGTATTTTAGTTGATTACGTGCACCTGCCCCCTGTTTTGCCTGTTACTGTTTAAGCCCAGCACTCCCGCTATTCCTCGCTCTGCTTTGGAAGATGGACGCCTCAAGACTTGCCTATCCCTGGATTTGTTTGCCTGCTCCACGTACCCAGAGCACCGGATCACCGCCGTCACGTCCCCCGTCTGTCATCCCGTCCTGATCCTCATCATGTTTTCCCTGTTGTCCTTTTCCAGTTACTTCCAGATTATACCGTCTGCATAGGCTCCTAAACTACGCACTTCACAGGAGCCCGGACCGGCACCTGTGACAGGTTGGTTCCCAGTGTTGAACGTCATTCTCCCATGCTTAGAAGATTCACCCTGTCCTCCTCTGTGCTTGATTATTGACAACCACAGACCCAATTTACATCATTCCCCCCCCCCTCCCCCCCCAAAGCTAAGCTCACAATCGAGCCCCACTCGTGTGCCACCCGTCCACGTCACCTGCCCCAGTGTTCGAGAGGATGTTTTTTTACTTCCCTTCAGAAGTTTGCCCTCAGCTGTGACCGACATGCAAACACAACTCTGCACGCCCACATTAAAGCTGCTCACTGGGTGATGCTGCTAGCGCTGCCCGTGCAAACAATTTGGATCAGGTGCCAGTGCTTCACAGTGCTGGTGACGTCTATTACTAATACACAGGATGGAAACTGATAGTTTTCAAGCCTTCTCATAAAGACAGCTTAGGCTGAAATAATTTAGAGGAATAGGAATATTTTTTCAAAATAATTTAGAAAATCACTTACTATTTTAAAACTAAACCTTAACAAGGAAAATAAACTCAGATCCCTCAGCGTCTGGGTTAGGTATGTGGTATAACAGAAAACAGCGTTCACTCACCAGTGATTTAAATGAAGCAGCATAATCAGCTCCTGTTTGTTAGGAAGCACACACTACCACATCCCTACTCAAATGAAGTGGGGAAGGTAACTGCCTATTAATTTGAAAGCACAGTGTGATTTAGATGGTAAAAAAATCACAATACAAATTTGGATCTTTTGTAAATATTTTCTTAGCCTTTCAAAAATCTCTTCAGAATCTCACTAAACAATCCATCATAGACAGCTTTTTGGCAGAGTCTTAAACACACCTTGGTATTAGGCATCAATACTAGTGCTACCTCCTGTGGTGGATTCAAAACAGATCTTACCTATTTTTATAGGCACATTCTAAGCCTTAGTTTTGTATTCTGATGCTTGGAATTCCTTAAATTAATCTCGCTTTATGCTGTTGACAGATTAACCAATGCATACACTACTACACACATGCAATTATGTCACTCATAAACCTGCCTTCTTGAATTGCTTCCATTTAGGTTGGAGTGAAGCCTTTTAAATGTAAACGCTTTATTGACAGTGACTGGTGCTCTAGGACAGCTCTCTGAGTCATAGATCTTGTGCCTTTTTTCTTATCTATTGTGTGTTAGGCTGTGCTCCAGGGGTGACAGACCTTGTTCTGTGGTGTGCATCAAGGATCTGGAACACAATCAAATTATCAGTACGACTTGCTCAGTCAGCATTGCAACTCTTGTGCCCAGCCTCTTCCAAATTGCAGTATTTCAAAGCAATATTTTTTTTATTTTGGAGAAGAGCAGGAATCAAAGCATAAAAAGTCTCATTGAATGCTAACCTCGTTAAATAGATTTTGTTTTCCACTGTGACTGTGTCTCCTGGGTATTACAAAAATATTTTCAAAGCAACTAAGACTTCAAAACATGTTAGAAGTAAACCACCTTCTATATTCAACTGACAGCAGCCTGGCTGGATACTTAAGATAGTTTGACTGAGTGTGACACATTGGTGTCACAATCTGTGACATATTGGTGGCTGCAATTATTGTAACTGAGAAACACATCGTGAGAGTGGTGAGTTGGGTGTTTTTTTTTTGTCAGTTGAAGGGAAAATGGGATTCTGTTGGAAAACCCCCACAGCAGGGTTAATTCAGCTCATTAGCCTATCCCAGTAGGTGACAAATGGGCACTGGTGACTAATACAGTGTTGGTGGTTCAGTACACATTATTGTACAACAAGTGGATATTACTGCCCACCTACTTTTATAATCCAATATCAAAATATCCTGTGATATATCTCAGTACAAAACTGGAAGAAATACAGTCAGCCCAATAACAAGGTTTCACTGACTTAAATGTGTTAAACTCCTGCATT
Source organism: Lepisosteus platostomus (assembly GCF_059453375.1). NCBI lineage: Eukaryota > Metazoa > Chordata > Actinopteri > Semionotiformes > Lepisosteidae > Lepisosteus > Lepisosteus platostomus. The sequence continues at coordinate 20,592,869 of NC_142627.1, read as the reverse complement.
AAGTACAAAAACATGAGCAAGAATCAAAACTAGAAGAAAACACTTTTTGTAAAGTAGAGCTGCCTTAAGCACAAAGAAGTAAGACTCAGGATCACTTTTGCCTTCTTTAATATAGAAATACATTTTTATGTTTTGACAGCAGTGACGGTATGTGATGCCTCTTTGTGAAATATTGCTTAGGGAAAATCTTTTCTTTTCTACATAGTAACATTATTATTAATAATTATGTTATTTCTCAGTAGCCTCATCAATTCTGAAATCATCCATAGAGAAAAGCGTTTGTTTTCTGTCTTCATCTATGCATTGCAGAATCCAATTCATTGAGTACATTTTTGCTGTCCAGTTGTTAACAAATTCAATTTCACAATAAGGATGAGTATAGAGCTGTAGCTTAATAGCTTAAGAACACTTATTTTAAGGACTCAAAACTATCCAATTGCAAGCCCAAGCCTAAACAGCCAACAACATTGATCTAATTCCTTGTTGTTTCAAACAACAAAGAAGGTCTTCCTGTCAGTTGACCACCACTCTACAGCAACACATTAGCCATCTATATTGTGAAGCTCTCAATGTGATAAGTAGTGGCTTGGGAATATGAATAATTTGTGTACGATCCTCCTGGATAATATCAACAGCTCCATCTAACAGCCTACTTCTGATTCTGGAGGCGTTCTTCATACAGTAAATCACTTCATATGTACTGAATGGTAAGAAAGTACAGGAGTAAATGCATGCGACACACATCTGCATGGCAAAGCACCAGTAATTCAGCCATATATAATCCATTATATATTCTATGTGTATCTAGCATCTAACCTGTGCAGAAACAATATGCAATTCAATTGAAATCTATTTTAAGTTAATGGTTAATTAACGCCTGATATTTCCCCACACAAGACTTCCAGCTATGTACAGTATGTATAGGAATACCAATCATACATACTGTATACAGTAAACACAAAATATTGTGTTCCAATCTCCATCCAACATTGAAGACAACTATTTAAGTAAAAAAAAGCATTTCAGTTAAAGTGCATTGTGCTAAGGGTAATCTAGTATGTATTTTCTCTCTTAAACCTATCATGACATGTTATTAATTTGGGGAAACACCTTTCCCGTGAACCAAACATATGAAATGTAATTGCTTCTCTTCCATAAACATTTCACTGTTACAATTAACAATAGATTTCATAAAGCTGTTTTCATTTTATTCAAATGTATGCAGCAGCACCCAAGTTAAATTAATGCAAAACTGAAGTAGATCAATAAAGCTTTCAAATAATACAAAAGTCCCAAAGGCTATTTTACATTACAATGTTTTATTGAGCTCTTCTGATTACCTTCAGTTTGATCTGCAGTATAATTCAATGAGACTTTGCATTATAGCCCTGTGTGCATGTGATGGATATCTTAACTGGCTGCCTTTCATATTGATCCACCACTGCCTGAGTACTCAGAAACACAATACTTTGCTGTAAGTGATTCATAAGACATTTCCGAGGAAGGGAAAATGTAACCTGTTCAGTCAGAGAATATTTTCTAAATGTGCTGTGGACAGACATTACAATAAATAAAGGTAATTCTTCAGGTCAATTCGTAGCTTACTGTGAATCAGATCAGAGTTAACCTCAAGCCTGTCTATTTGAAAGTAAGCACTTGAAAGAACTAAGAAACTGCTCTGCCTTTTTGCTATTCATCATCTGGTTCAAAATCATATAAGCCCAGATTTCACATTTAAAAAAACTGCATTGCTATAATTCAAAGCCAGTCTTTGAAGTGCATGTTTAAAAACAAACACAAGCACAGATACCAAAGACATCCACATTGTCTTTTTGTAAACTGATTCACTGCTGTATTTGTGATTAATCAACACTTTGTGTGACATAAACATTGTTGTTTTGTTTTTGTTTTTTTCTCTGTGGGGCAGCTCATTCAGGAAAACAGATTATATTCCAGTTCTCAAACACAGAGAACAAAACTACAAAATCAAAAAAATAGGTTGTCTTTACATAAGTCTCAACCTCCTGGCACAGACTTTATTAAAAAATCAATAGTGTAGTTACAAGTGACCTGCCGGTCAAGACAAAGAGCCACAGTAGTAGAGCAGATTGCTGTAGACAAGGTGTCAGGCAGTATGGATGAATACATGTGCATACAGTATAAAAAGATAATCCTATTTAATTAATGGAGTTTATAACAAAAGTTCGGGACTATCAGACTCAGCCCTCAGTAATTAGCAATCGCTCCTGACAATCCATTCCTCTCCCAAACGCTATAAATACCTACGAGATCCCCATCTTTCTCTCGCATGTCTCTTACTGTACATCCCACCTCCACCCCATCTCCAGCTCTGCAGATGCCCCTCGGTCACCCTGCAGGGGGTCCTGGCCTCCTTGTCCTCTGGCCGGGAGGTCAGTCCTCAGCCAAGCGGGTTAAGCCACAATTTTGCTCCATGACACTTTCATCTTGGGTGTTGTCATTCCTAGTAAATTACTGTATAATAATTAGACAAATCATTTAGTGAAAAAGGGGGCAAGCTGGTGCAGTGGTTAGCACTGCTATCAGGCAGTCCTGGGGCCCTGAGTTCACTTCCTGAGGTGCTATCTGCGTGGAGTTTGTAGCGTATATTTTCCCTGTATTCACATGGGTTTCCTCCCACAGTCCAAAAACATACTGTTAGGTTATTTGTCTTTGGGAAAAATTGGCCCTGGTGTGAATGTGTGCATGTCTGTGTCTGTATGTGCCCTGTGATGGACTAGTGTCTCATCCAGGGTGTACCCAGCATTACGCCCTTTGCTTGCCAGGATAGGCTCTGGGTCCGCAGTGAACCTGAATTGGAAAAGCAGTTACAAAATACTGTAGGTGGATGGACAAAACCTGCTAATGTCTGTAACTAAGGGTTATTATATTAAGTCTGTGAATAACCTCTTTGAGGACTTCAAAACAAAAACAAAAAAGCCTTTACTTGCTCTTCTCATTGAAAATCTTTCACAGCTTCATTTTGGTAATCAGTAAACTTTTCCAGTCAGTTGTAGCACAACCAAAGAGAAAATCCCTGCTCTCTTTTGTAAGTAATTAAAAAACATACATTTATTACATTGATTCAAACAAGAAGATTAGATAAAAACATATGAGGCAGCTAAAAAAATCTGATTTTACTGATTTACTGAGTCTGATCTTAGGGACTTTGTCATGCATAGACTACTTCACTGTGCACTGTTGCCATGGGAATTCAATCCCCTAATGCACTTCTCTTCACAAAACAGTTCATTCCATCACTTCGACACAGTCATACTGTATGCTCATCGAAGCCACTACAATCATACAATTACTCCGATATCCACAAAGAACACAAATAAACAAAGACACGTTTAAAAAACAGAAAAAAGGCACACATTCAACCCACCCATTTAACAGCACATTATTTTTGATGTTATTTAATAACAAAATGCCTTTGATGTTGTAGTGAAATTTGTATGATTATCTCTCATACCCCATGTTTGCTTGTGTACCTATAGAAACATTTATTAATATTTGTATTACACAAAAATGTGGTTTAATTTCCCAATAGTAATGTGGATCTGTTTTTTTTACTAAATAAGATAAATACCACAGTGCTGTGCTAATAAATGTTAAACATATGGTATTTATCCCCTTCTAAATTAAGTTCTAAACTTCCTTTAAATGCTTCAAGTTTAATGTACTATAAACGAACTACTGTGAATTTGTTGCTTAATTAAGTTTCTGTAAGGATCCTTTATCCATTTTTATCATAATCTTACATAAGCTGCTTATCATGTTAGTTGATTTATTCAAACAATTTACTGAGAGAAACATATTCATACAGTACATACTCGTGGATAAATGCTCTGTGACACACACGAAAGTGGGGTTAAGATGACCATTTTCCCACAAATAACAATAGTGCACATCTGGAAGCAGTCAGATCACTAGGATCTACTGGTGTATTCCTGCCGTATCAAATCTAATAGACACTAGTCCAGCGGTGTTCTGCCCTCTGGTATGCAATGTCTTTGTCAATGGAAAGCATTCCCTCCGGTGCAATTTGCATGTGTAGTCAATTTTATTGTTCTGTGGTGCTTCGAAAAGCTTCTTTTCCTAACAGATCTGTTTAAACAGGCCATCAGACTAACTTCATAAGCAACCTGCATAAAGCATTATGTTCTACTGTATTATGACTCACAGTAAAACAGCGTGACATTGTCTGCACAATAAAAAAAAAACATAAAAGTAATGGTTGACTATTTAAATGATTAACTGAGTGACTAATTTTTGTGTCAGCCTTTCTGTTATTAAATAGTATCTGACTGCAAATGCCAAGCTGCTTCATGGGCAGTCTTTCCCTCTCAAAGGATGTGAGTTCTGGCAGCAGTGTGACCAGTCATCAGCCAGCTCACTTACAGATCGTTGAAGATTTTCCTCTGACTGTGCGCTCTCCAGTCAAGTACAGAGAGTCTGTGCTCTCTGACTGAAGTGCACAACAGCTTCAGTGGCAGTGGACATTAGTTGTCTTTTTAAAAAATAAAATACCACACTTGATGAACTGTACCTGAATTTTATCCTTAAATTCTGGATTCCCCAACATCAGTGATCAATTACACAGCACCGGTGGAAAAAAAAAATTGGTGTATAAATGCCAGGCACCCTTGATTCTATTTCGGCAATAAAATGGGATGTGAGCATTTTAATGGAGGAGAAACTTAATGGATGACTCTCAAGAATATAGACTTTACCCTTCAACAGCACTTCATTCATTCGATATCCCAGACCCACTCTGCTGGCACACATCTGTAATCTATTAAAGAATGACAAAGGCCTTCTCTATGTACTGCATACAATAAAAGGGGAACAGAAAATAGCTTGAGACAGATGTTAGATGTACAATGCACTATTTAATATACAGTAAAACAACCAGTGGCTTGAAATGAAATATTGTGCATGCTTGTGTTGTTCAAGTGAGTCAGGAGGTATACAGAATGTAATTCAAGAGCTTTAAGGCGATAAGAACACTCCACTATGACGCTATATTTTTAGGGAAACAATTTTTTCCCTTCAAATTTACCCATCTTCTAATTATCCTATTTTCATTAACTTGCCTCTTCAGTATCATAATATTGTGGCTTCCATTTTGTAAAATGTGAAGGATTTTGTTTTAAATTATAAAATGAAGCCTATATGCCACAGAAAGCATTTATGGAGTATGATTCAAATATTAAAAATAAAACTAAAGATGTAAAAAGGCTTCCAAGCCAGCATAAAAAGAAAATGTTCAAATATTACCTATTAATGCCTTAGTTTTGACTCAAGAAAATAACTTTTACTGACATATGGTTTGAGACATTGCAGTAAAAAAGGTGTTTAATTCAACTCTAGTCACAGATACTGAAATGCATACATGAACTGAACTAATTTAATAGTTCCAAAGTGAGGACTTCAAAGGCATGATTAAGGGAACAGAATAAAAGTTTGGCATGATACCAGCGAGATAGGATACAGAGCGAAAAATAGGGCAATTGTGATTGGTACTGTAAGTGAGGAAGTCTGAGCAGGAAACAGAAACCAATCATCTTTTTTTAAGTCCTGGGAGCTTTCAAATCCGAGCCTTGTTAATATTGTCAGTTATGAATCCATTACCTTGATATTCTGACAATTACAAATCAACTTTAATTAAAATGTCCCTGGTGGTTAAAGCTACTGTATATAGCGGAAACGCGTTTCATCCTCTGCCACTTTATAAGAGCTCTCTTCCATTATTCATACAGGAGAGCAGACAGGTAAGTCAGTGTGTATTGTGAGATGAAGACAGACGCTGCCATTTAAAGAATGCTTGAACACATTAAAGAGGGCAAAAACAATCAAAAAGAGACACTACACCAAAACTTAATTGAAAGGTATTCGTGTTTAATCAATACACATTTTCCTTGCCTGTCAAATAGAACTTATTTTTCCCTATATTATATTCACTTTCTCATTACTATGCACACATACTCAAATACTGCATTACAGATGTAAACCATTGAATGTTTAACCCATTTCAAAATTAAAAAATAGATACAAAAAATTACAATACAATCAGAATAAAAACCACCCCATCACTCATTTAATTCAGTTGTTGAATTTATTATCTACATAATTCTAACTGTTCATTAATTCTTTCACTTACCACTCAATACTCTATCTAGTCCAATTTCTTGATATATCAAGAGGTAACTTTGTTGTTTGGATCAAATACTGTACATGGACAAAAATTAAACAGATATTTTATTGTACTTATTATAGCAATTTCACGGTCAAAAACACACTTCGTTTGACTCTCAAGTTAAAATAATAGGTTTGACTTTGCTGTCCCAATACTTTTGGTAGGCACAGTAAATAAAAATATTATTCACAAACATACTGGAATGCACTTTTGAATGCTCTGAGAATGAAAGAGGTATTTAGCTTCAAGAAGTTTCCTACTGTCTCATCACTTACATGTATGATGTCATGCAAATAAAAGCATGACAAAAAGAGTAAAACTAAAAGGCAGAAAACTCAAAAGACGTCAGGGACTCTTTGCTGTTCTGACCTCCTATTAGATCTGCAGCAGACCACCAACTGTATATTTATACAAGCTATAAGTTAATGAGCACCAAGTGGGATCACATCCTTAGCCTTTCATTGTGCTGATACACACAGTAAATTTCTCATGCTTTATTGAATGCTATGTATGTGTTACACATTTCCTGCAGAGGTACAGTATTTGGTGATGTGACCTGTATGCATGTTAGTGGTCTTTAGCATTATTCACTGTAATACTGTGACTTGAACATGGATCTATGAGGTAATTGTGCCATGTGTTAGGACAGCAGTGTTGCAGTGGGTGAGTAATGTAGGTATACTTAACATGTGAAAAGGGCAATTGTCCCATGTTAATAACATTACTGCTATTTAGTGGCTATGGCCCTAATAGAAATCCTATACTGTATATTTCAAAAGCTGCTTTCAGGGTGTGTTTTATAAAAGGCTTCAGAGATAAACTTATCACAACATCTTTAATCATTTTTGAATCGACTGAAATTTATCTTCAGGAAGATAAATGCTGTCTTTCTATAAGAACCTGTATCTTTTTAATAAAATAATTACTACTCTGCTCAATATGAAAGTCAAATATATCAGTCAAATTATATTTGTTACTTAACTCATTGTATTTGGATGTCACAAAATGAATGAATCCAATAAAAAATTGTAACATCAGATGTTGTGATACATCAGCTTGCAAACCATTTGAGCAGTACCTTAAAGAAAATATTTTTGGAAAATACGTTATTTTTATTTTTATAAATTTTTATTTCCCTGTAAAATGTAAAATTTTAATCCAGAATTCTCATTTCCAGTTTATATGATACATATAGACTGGAACTGCTGTAAATTAAAGGTTTGCTACATGAAACATACTGTATGATACCATCCTTAAATGGTCTTAGACCTAATGAACATTCATTTTTTGTATTTTGGGGATAGTATAAAGACACGGTACCAGTAGCTGTTCATGTATGATCTTTTCATATAGTACATGTACTGTTGTATATTATTCCCGGTGTTTTCCATCTCAAAAGCAGGGATATACGCAAAACAACAAATACTTTATAAAGAATGTCTTCCATCTAATTTAAAATTAATGCAGTGTACTATCTTAATGCGGTTTGCGTAACATATTGCACTTCATTTGAATGCTGGCAGTGTGTACTTTAGCTGGAGTGAAATATTCTGTCTGAGCGCTCCTCAGAGGATCATATGGTTGAAATGAAATATTTCAATATACTGTGTGAGTCATGCATTACAGAGGTTAGTGGCCCAAGTCCTAAATGCACTTTACTGGTTTTGGCATAGGAGCTCAGAAGACACATTGCAATACACTGGCTATGGCATTCCTTCAGGCAGGGAGATTAACATGAAGAAGATGATTCATTGCTGTGCACCACAGGAAACTCTTCTAAGTAAGCATCCTGATTGGCTGATGGAACTAAGTACACTTACCGCCACACTCCATTGACACACGCAAAGTGACATCAGATGTACAGTACTTCACTCTCACATGAGGGTGGCAGTGAAGAAAAGGAATATTAACTACACAGAAATGAAGAAAGAAGTCTAACAAAAATAGTGCATTTGACCTGACCTTCACCAAAATGCTTTTGGCTCAGATTATAATATGACTGCTCATAAAGTGGTTATATGACATATTAATAATGAAGTACATTCTAGAATACAAAATATTCCAAATTAATGTATGCAAAGTTTAGTTAAGTGTTATTTCAATGAATTAAATTGCAAATGTTATGTGCCGCTTATACTTCCAATTTAATTAGGTTTATCAGTTGTAAATTTAGGATGTACAGTAATTATATTTATAAGAGAAGTATATTTGGTATCTCAACTAATCAAATAGACCTATTTTAGGGAAGGGTAGGATAGAAGTTTGGGTTGTTCCATTTTTTGTGCTATGAATTTGTATACATAAAGAATCTGTAAATTATTTTAAATACATTTACCAGAACATACAGCACAGTAACTCCTTCAGATCATTCCTCCAAATTAACTCATGTACTCACGGACGCACAACAGTTACCTAATAATTAGTCATAAGTAGTTAACATTAATATGTAAGGTTACAGGGTTTTTCAGGAAATATAATTGTTTTTAAAAACTGTAATTTTGTTTTTTTAATTTTCTCATTTGTAATTCATGTATTTCCCAAACCAGCAGCTGTTGCCTACACAGGGACAATGAGAAAGGAAAGACATGCTCCTCTGATTCAGCATTAGCTGTAGCACTAACCTCCCTGCAAGCCTGAGAGTCACTGACTCTCACATAACTCACATAGTCACATAACTCTGCCAGTGATGACAAGGGTAGTGCCCAACCGACTGAACATTTGCTAAGGTGGTACTTATTCATAATAAGGGCAGAAATTCCACACCAAGACATTATAGATCAATAAGTCTTACTTTCACTACATGTAAGGATATGGATGTTTTCACTGCAGAAAGACTGACTTTCATCCACTTTCATCCCAGCTGTTGTCCACATATAATTTCTCAGGGCTGTACTGTATATTACACACAAATTCCTCTTCTTTCTACGTTTTGCCTAATGTGCCCCTCCACCACATCTTCAGCTTTGCAGTTACCACTCGTTAATTCCTCACTTTGAATGGGGCTCCCCGGTTTCCTTATCCTAATGCCAAGGGGGTCTCAGCCAAGTACTGTAGATTAAGCCAAATATGCTCATAACTAAATACTCAATAAACACCCCTCAAACTAATCTAATTCATTATTACTCATGAATTAGAGCTAAACTAGAGGATCGACCAGTATGATTCCAGGGCGCAGTATCACGGATTAAGGAAAGATTAGGCTTTAGTTTAATTTTAACTATCTTATTTGGGTTCTTGGACCCAATTCAAGTCGGACAAATACACTTGCTGTTGCTTCCTTGGTTATTTACATAGCTGTTTAATGTAAAACCCACAAACTGATTTACCTGGTTGTAAACACTGTGCGAGGATAATGACATGTTTCTTCAATCAGGTAAACAAATACAACCGAGTTGCAAAAGGTTTTAACACAAATATTTCCATCGGTTTCCATTTTAATAATAATTTACAGTAGCTGCACAAACCACCACTCCAACAAACACGGGTATGAAGCCAAAGCTGGATTCCTGCTTGTCATTACTTATTCAAAGAATGTCTTGTTCTCCTATGACTACAGCACATTTATGGTTTCAGATTGACTTGTTCTAGGAAACACAGAGCACATATCCAGACTGGTTCACAATGGATCTGAGTGTGAAAACACAACTCACATTTCAAATGATAAAGAACAATTCGAATAAGTAATGAGTTATTTAAGAGGGTTGAGCATGTTGTCAACTGTTGTTATCAGTTTTGTTAAAAACCTATTTTTTTGTAATAATTGAGGGGAAGAAATTAACAAATGAGGTGTAAGCAGGTGTGTTTTATAAGTCACAACAGGAAAGTAAAATGAATATAAAATAAATGTGCAGGCATTAGCAGTCTGTAATCTTTCCTCACCCTTACACAAATATGAAAAGCAAACAAACCTTTTTCATTTTCCTGGTTGGCAGTATTTTTATAGAAGCTACTGCAACTGCTATAACTCTTGCTCCTTGGCAGCACATTCACAATTCCTAAATTGTTAAACTAGTGAGTTCAAGATAACTATTCATTCTCAGACAACAGAAACACAAATGATATTTTCACTTTCTTATTACAGTTTAATAAACTGCATTCAATTTCCTTCCATGATGGTGCCATTGACAGGCAAAGGTGATCTGACTTTTTTTCTAAAACGAATGGTAACATCAGTATCTGAGAAAATAAAGTGAATTTTTTAAAACACTTACAGAATCCTGCTCTTTCTGTGCCGCTGTCTTGAGTGCCTAAAACATGGTATTGAATTCATGCGACACCATGGCAAGTTGTTCTGTCACAGGGCCTAGGTCAACAGCTTAGGTGTCTAATGGAGCCACATACTAGTGTCGAGTGATTTATTTTGTATATAGTACCTGTACATGCACTGTATATTAAAATATGTACAGTTTACACAGATGTCTAATTGGCCCCTGCAACCACAGGATTCATGGCTACTTAGCCTAGCATGTTTCTAGTTGAGAGCTGTCTGTTGGATAGGAGAACAGACTGGATAGGAAACAGAGAGTACAGATAAGAAGTGAATGCTCCAACTTGAATGACGCAGTTAGTGGAGCAGAACAGGTGCCTGTACAATGGCGACTGTTCTTCTAAATTTATATCAATTATTTGAATTTTAGTAAATCAGAGATTAAAGATTATACTGAAATAGGAGGATTATACAGTAAAACAATAAAATTCAAAATATTTAGACATCATTCAGGACTAGATGAACACCTGGCAGATGGCATCTGTCATTAACCTATAAATATAACAAAGGTACTGAACTTCAAGCAGCTACTGTGCTTATGAAAAAGACTCAGGTGTTTACTGTAGTGTATGTTAGCAAATCCTTTACTACTTCTAGACGATAGGGGAAGCAATAAAAAGGCAAACAGAATATTACAATATCAACAGACTGCTTTTATCAGGAGAAGAAGAAAGACGTTTTGAGTCTTTGTTCTTTCTTCTATATAAGTGAAAACAATACTGCTTTATCACAATCCTGCCACCAGACTTAGTCTAAAAAAACAACACTAAGTATAAAGGACGCGCTTGCATTACAATTAAGAAAACAGTAACTTGAATGGATGTTCTATAAATGTTAAATTAATATTTTTAATTATTTCCTTTTAATTTTTGGTCTGTTTTTTCTTTATAATATACATTTGTTTTAATGGTTTCTGCTTATTGTATGGGATAAAAACACAGTGTATATACAGTATATACTGTACCAGGCCTATATTTACAGTACCTGCCTTCACTAGTATTAGTATATATATACTGTACTGTATTGTGTCAAGTCACATCAATCTCTAATTATTGGCTTTAATTACATTTCTGTGACATACCTACTCTCAACCTTTCTCATTAGCAAATTTCAGTGGTTCTGTCTGGTTTAAAGTGGACTGTTAAAAAAAAAAAACCCTTGAATATCACATTACTGGTGAATTCCACTTCTTCGGCAACAAGCCACAACATACAAAAAAATCTGTAAATCTGTAGATCTGTAAATTTAATAACCATCCTAAATGAAATTACTAATGGAACAGAATAAACCAATTTACTATGAAGTGAACTATTTTTATTTTCTCTGAAGTATTAAAAACAGCTCTAAACAATAAAGGTAGACCTAAAACACAAAAATCAATATTTAGATTTGTTAAAAAGACATTCAGTCAGATAATTCAGACCTTTACTCATAAACATCTTTGTTGCTACTACAAGTTTCAAGAAAGGAAGTCACCTTTTTTATTTAATAATCTGATAGATATTGCAGTCAGTGCAAACAAGTCTTTGACAGTCTTGCTCAAGGAAATTACCCATGTTCTTCAAAATGTGATGGACTTGCAACTTGCCAGTTATAAAAGTTTATGTTACAAGGAAGTGACTGTTAAGCTTGAAGGAAACAATTATTTATTATACCATATGAAAAAGAGCAAATGTGAATGCTGGAAGTGCTATAATTACTCAGGCCAAGAGCATTATCAGCAAGAAAAAAGTGGAATAAATCCTTTCCTCTGTAGAGGCCATGTAATTAAGAATTCTTAAATAAGAAAGCAAAAGCCACTTGATCTGCTAAAGTTATCTTTACACAGCATACAAAAAAAAATGACCTAATGTAATTTGTTCATTCCGTAAGTATGCTCTGTATACTTTTGGACTGCAGACAGTAACATATTAGGATATATGTGTCTAGAAATTGGATAACTGTAAGTGTTGCAAGCTAATCCAGATGTAGTCAAAATCAAATTGCATTGTAATCTTTAATAACAGATTGAAGCTGTAAGTAAACAGATTTAAGCAACCCACAACACACAACTCTATATACTGTACATCATTTAGTGTGAATATTGGCCTCATCACAGTTACAGATAACCACTAGTTACTACCTCAATGAATGTAATTTTTTAGGATTCCATACCATACAACGATATCTGAAGAGGGAATATATGCTGTATATACAGGAATATTACCTGTTGTTTTATTTTATCTACACTAAAATGCTTTGAAAAAAATCCTTAGTCTACTGTGCAAACCCCGGACTGCTTTCCTTCTGTAGTACAAGGAACATATAATAATTTACTGATTAATGTAGGATCAAGTACAATTTGTAGACCTTTAATGAGGTTAGTGTTACAATGTTTTATTCTTTTTTTTTGTATCTGAAAAGTACACAAGACACGGCACCTACTGTAAATAGATGTTGGACATATCAATCATTTAAAATAACTTTTCTGTTTTTAGCTGTGGGATTATACAGTACGCATCTCCAATATTCCTGTTACTCTTCAAATGAAGAGCCAAAGAGAAATTCAATACAAAATCGTTGAAACAGCACAGGTCAGGGCACATGGCCGGCAGCTGTGCAACACCGGCTCACGCGGACAGCAGCCAACCTCGATTTCAGAAGCCTGACAGGAAATGGCGTCTTTCAAAAGTAACGTTTTCGAAACCCGAGCCTTGTCATTTCAAAATGATATCTGGTAAAAAAAAATCTAACTTTTTTTCTTTGTTTCCCATCCACCTTAGCCCGGCCAGCACTCCTCTGGAAGGCCGAAGGCAACTGGAGAGCGCACTAAAACCCCCATGGATATGTGATGAACAGGCAAATCCCACACAGGCTGCACCAGGCAGTGACTGTTCCCTGACCTCAAGGATGTGATGCAACAGAGCTAACCACCATCTCACCACCCTGCCCCAAATTCCACATGACTAAACTAATTCGAAAAGTGTAAAGGAGGTGCACACAATTCAGTGTTCAATTAATGGGAGGAACTGAAAACCTAAAAATGTTAATTAAAATGAATGGAAAACTGCATTGCATGTATACCGATTTGTTATTGCTGTTAGGCACTTACAATAGTGTATTACACACCTTAATTGTTCAGAAAGAAGAATCCATGCCTTTAACAGAACTGCACCCCACACTACACAAGCACACAGATCTTGTTTCCTCTGCGGTTCCATTAGGAACCTACAACGCACATTCCTAAGTGCAGACATCGATATTAATTACAATCTACAGTACCTACCCTGAGCTCTACCAAGAGCTGATACGGTTACTGTACATAACACGCACACAGCTACAGTAAATCTACTGGGGTTTTTTTTTCCAAGTAGCAAATGCAAACTATTCTTCCTCTTCGCACACCGTTCCTCCTTTTTCAGGTGGATATAACAAGAGCAATTCCACCTGGAATGAAATCTGGAATGCAGAGCAAACCCTTGAACTGTAGTGTTTGGGGGCAGGGTTGTAAGGGAAATAGAGAGAAAGGGGTTAACTCAAAGCTAAGACATTTTTCTTAATAAGCCTATGAAGGCAGGAGGGGTCAAACAGCTTCAAGTAATATTGTTCCTTGGTCCCTTATTTTATAGAGCTAGGGGCACTCCACGGATAATTTTCTTAGGCTGGGGATCCTGGTACATCCCTTTCCATCCTATAATAACAAGATGTAACTTTCAGCCAGTGCTGGAATTAGAAGGACGATCATATAATTGAAATGATCATAGCCATGATTTGTAAATAAACATAAATGGAACAGAAAACCCTTAACAATAAAACAGCATTCCTCTATACTCATATTGCAAAACTGGTCAGATACAGCATGAAGTCAAATCAAACATTAATTTAATAAGCATTCCAAAGGTAAACACATCTTTGTCTGATTTTGGTATCCAGAGTCTACAATTACTTTGTTGGTAGAAAGTTATCCTGAAATCTAAAGGCATAACCTACTATTTTTACGAATCATATTATAATAATCAATGATGCATATTCCATATTGTTTTATTATGAAATAAAACGACTTCTCCTCTATTGAGTTTCGCCGAAAACAACGTAATCGTTTGAAAATAAACATTAACATCCAAATAAAAGGTAGGAGTGGTCTGCAATTCTCTCGCATTGCATTACATTCTTTATACAACATTTTGCTGACTGAAAGTTCAAGACGCTGGCAAGCACACTACATTTATATCTCGGCAGTTTTGAAAACATTTATTTGTATTATGAAACAGCAGAGACAATTAGGCCAGAACACACATTTTCACTCCCCTGTCTATGAGTAATCACATCACTCAATCAGGAACACCGCACATCGGGCATCGCTGATCACTGCGCGCCTTACCTTTCTATAGACGAGCATGTTAGGAGATTCATCCGCTACTCCGTTGCTGCTTTGCCCGTAGTTATTTGCCTGCGCCATGACCCAGTCCGATCAGCAGCCAGTATTTTGACGATTGCAGCTGGAACCACGTACAAATGTAGAAAAGACCGTTTGTTACCCGCTGGCAGTGCCTGTGCAATTCATGCGAGAGCAGCAGTTCAATGGGGGTAACTCCGCCACTTCTGATATTGTTAGAAGTAAAGGGTAAGATCCACCCGCTTGAGACTGACGTTTACCGCCTCGCTAGGAGATCGTAAGGCACCTACTGTAGATACCAGCGCGGACGGCAAGTATCCAAATTCAACAGCAGCAACACTCGACTAGACGAGACCGGGCTTCACGACCGCTACAGATTTCCACAAATTAAACTTGCTTTACCAGTTTCATCAGCGAAATGCCTCTTTTACACTAACACAACAGAAACTGGAAAATGACACATCTCACACACTTAAGATATTTAATTGCGTTTGCGAATATCCTAACATCTCGACATAGCATCTAAGGCTTATTTCAAATTCATGCACCACAAGTGAATGCGTGATCATACGTGTGACTTTATCCTGGAAGGTGACATTTTAGAAGATCAGCAGAGCAGCACGATTTAAAAAAAAATACTTTCGGCCATTTCAAAGCATTCTTTAACATCAGTGTACAGTAAAATGTTCAAAGCATAAATAGTGGATGCAGCTGAAGACCGGTCATTTCCCAATTTGCTTGCAAATACGCGAGCGTCGGGCGAGTGGCTTCGAGATGTCTTTTGCCGTTTCGCATATTAATACATGCTACCGTATACCGACCACCTCCTCTCTAAACAGTACACTGCAATAATTTTTCTACAACAAATGGCAGTGTGCTGTGGACACAGCGATGCACGAATGCAATTTCAGGACCAGAGACAGCTACTGAGAGCTCCGCAGCGCCCTACCAATCCATTGCATTCTCCACAGAATGAAGGCAAAGTCAATACCAACGGCGGCACGGTTCTGATTTACCTCGGGCAAGCACAGACCGCAAATAAAAATCCCCTTTTCCTTCGACAACGCGCTGTGCAGTTTGTCAGCTGGCAGGCGTAGGAATGTGATAATAATTCATTGGAAACGATGAGAATCGTGCGCCAGATGCAAACCCACTCTCTCTTTTCTCCCTTCCCCTCAGAACGATGCTGAAGAGCGGTGGTGCGCGGCACCCACAGCTTAGTGCGTGAACGCGCCTCGACCTATGACCAATCACGTGCGGGGACTCAAACGTCAAATGTCCCTAGCGCCTAGGCAACTGAGTGGCCGCACGGTCAGTTGGGTTTATTCGGGAAAGAGGTGTAGCATATTAGCCGCATTATTTTTTTTTTATTCATCTTCAACGCTTTCGTTTTAATGTGGATACATCTTCAAGTTGCATGCATTGTTTTTGCTGAGGAAATATCGTTTTTTTTTTAATTCCACAGCTGTTACTGTATATTACAAGTACTCGTTGGCTACTGTACTGTAATTGTTTTGAATATAAATAAGAACTAATGTATACTGCATACACTGCTATGCATGAGTCAGGTGTTTTGCATTGCTCGGCTGCTTTCCATTTTTCCTTCTTTATGTAAAAACACAATTCTTCTGCTACAGGTTTATTTTTTATCAAGGTTAGTCCTGTTATACACATGTAAAAAAACAGTAATTTTGTGTGTAAAGTGTTAAGAGTTTTAAATAGTCTTAATGATGAGGAACCCCTTGCAACAAGTCAGTTAGATTTTATTGGTAAATGTAATTGGACTGGCTACAACTGGACGTTATATTGGGCGCTCATGTAAGGCTTAGCCTGAGCTGTGATCAAGTTTTTGAAGATTCAAATCAACGCGAAAAGTGAACCACGTTAACAATTGCTAAGTTTCTTCGCACCCAACCTTAGCCGTATTAATAGTGTTCAAAATTGTTAGAATGTTTGAAAACACTGACTGAGGTTTTGAGTAAACTATTGATTACTGAAGAACATTGTATTGAATAATATTGTATATATATTTTTTGATTTCCTGAAAAAAAAACAAGCTATTTAAGAACCTTTGTTCAAACACCCCCTTCAAGATCTCAGGGCATCACCTCTGTAATGGCCTCTCTTGTAGCATGCTGAGCACTACAAGGTCTTGAACTACTCATGAAAAGAAGGTTCAGCTTTGCAATATCTAAAGATATGATAAAAGTAGCACATTTGCCATAAGGAGTGGCTGCAGAGAGCAATAGTAGCTAACTTACTGCAGCCCGTTTCCACAACAACATGCACTGAATCAGGTTAGTATGATGTACAGGCAGTTAATGTGGCATTGAGCCTCAGAGCATAGATAAATGGTAATGCACATGCACAAACACATTTCCTTTATTTAAAGTGTCTGTGTTTTGGATAATAAAAAAGGCAAATGTTTTGGGGATGATTTCAGTTATTAGGATTAGAATCTTATTGAAATCCAAAAGTGACTTTATGTATATTCTTTTATGACACACAATTTTCCATGGATTAAACTGTATATTAACAGGATCAGTCACCCAATAAATGGCACATTATATAATTTTCATGATTTTCTTTTTTTTTCAAAATCATAATTCCCAGCAAAAGCTGAAATTATTATAGCCCAAGTATTGCATTCTGTGCTGTGTGTATGTACTTACAAACGCATAGTGCTTGAATGCTTAGTTAGATGCAATATGCAATACTAATTAATTCCATTTCAGCTGTCCTTTTCAGAAAGGCTGGATTACTTCTTTCTGCCTTCCTTACAGTTCACTCTTTGCACAAACATTTGTGTTAATTGGACGTTCTTCAAAAGAGATGCTAAACGTCTATTTATTTACCATGTGACAGAACACAGTATTGTTTATGAGATCATTCACTTTTTATGGCCTTCTATCAAAATGTTTGACTGCAAGCAATCAAATCTGGTGATTTATTTCTTTAATAACTTTTATTTAAAAAAGAGTGTCAGTCTAGTTCGACCAATTATATGTCAATGCAAGCTCTACTGAATTTACATCTCTACATCACATGAGAGCAGGTTTAAAGCTTTGTCCCTTTAGTTTTTACAGATATTATTAATTTGATATTTTCTAAAGTACTGTACAATATAGTACTTTTCTCAATATTGTAGGAAAATGCTACTTACTCTTTCACACTGATTCATAATGACTCTGGATGTTTTTTCTAAAACAGAAATGAAAGTTTACAAGAAACAAGGTCCAGATCTCTTCCCCTCCTGCTGCTGCATTGTCACTATGTTTTCAGAGTATTTTGCATTCACGGCCAGAACTTCACAGCTGGTGAAAGACATTCAGGCTCTGCAAAGCTTTCACACTGCCCTTGAAAGAATGCAAGTTCATCTATAGCCTTAGTGCCAAAAAGACAGATTATTGTGGCTGAATAGCTCATTAAACACGAAATAAAATAAGTGTTTTAACAGTGTTTTCAATCCACATCTTTTTTTTCTTTTGAGTGTTGGATGTAATTTTACCTTGATTCAGGGCAGTTTACTGTGAATTACTTATTGCGTGACCTTCACTTTAGGGATAACAAAAAAATCGGACAATTTTTTTTTACTGTCAGTAAAAAGATATGCTAAAGACATCTCATCTTGTAAACAGCAGCTAGACCTATTTTTTAACATTTATTTTAGGGAATTAAGGGAAAATAATTCAATATCAATCACCTTTACATGGTCATCATTGCTAACTTGTATTCCATCCATCATTCACCCATGTTCAATAATCACGTTCAATAACCATTTAATCCAACATGGGTCATGGTCTATTTTTAAATACTATGGTTTCAGGCCTTGTCAATGCAAAAAAGTCATCCGAATAATACTAATAATGTTATGCTTTGGTACTTTGTATCCCAGTCAGTGTAAAGAGTCACTTCATGGTTATCTCAGCCATGTCATGTACTGCTCAGAAGACAAAGCTCCAGAGAAGGGAGGGTGTTGCGCACACTTGTGACAATGAAGAAGAAAACAGTAAAGCTGTCATCATTTCAGAGTCGCAATGGTAAAACTGTTCAACACATTAGGAACAGAAAAAGAAGGTGAAGAGAGCGAAATCTGACATACAGACAACCCATGTCCTTCAAGCACCTGCCCAAGTCATTATGGTCGTAACAGGGTTTATTGAAATTCTAGAACACTCTTTAACTTCATTATCCTTTTTAAGGTTGCCAGCTCCTGTTGTGCAAACATTTACGCCTTCATTGCATTCATTTCCTAACCTCCAAGATGTCCTCTGACACTGATATATTTCTTGTTTATGATGAAGAGATCAGTTAAGCAATCACTCGATCTTTTCGTTGAACCTACAAATCTGACTTAGGTCAAAAATGAATGTGAAGTATGTTTAAAAAATATTAGTAATGCCTATCTTATGTGACAAACATATCTTATTTTTTCTCCATAATTAAAGGGAAATTACTATGTTATTAACAAATTGTAATAAAAAAGAATGCATTATATCAAACATCTATTTTGTCTTAGAATTTGTGTAGATTGTCTTTTCCAACCCAGTAAAACACAATTCATGTCTAGTGTTTCTCTCTCTTTGATTCTACAAAGGCAGATTTGCATTAATTGAATTCATTTTCATATATTTAGTGGCAATTTGTTCCAGATTGGCTTCTTAAAAAGCTTTTTGCAATTCCAATTTTGCTGTCTTGCACTACAGAATCCCACTGTAGTGTATCTGTACAACTTGTCTATTTTAGTTATTGAAATTTAGTTGAATGCTTTACATATATACGGTAGCTCTGTCTGCATAATGGTACCACTTAATATAGCTATTCTGCACCTACTCCTGACTGAAAATCATATAATAAAGTTTACAGTCTTAAATTATATTTAGCCAGCTTAAGATCCACATATTTTTTAATTATGGAAAATGACCAAAAATACTTTTAATTGTGATGCCTATTCATTCAATTACTTGAATAACTAAAGAGCTTACAGTTTTGAACAAAGCTCCACACAACCTTTGCAAACAACAAGGGGGTAAAAAGTTTACAGTTAAAATATGTTTGAGATTTTGAGGTGCGTTATGTTCAAATATTTAATTGAGGTGGTTATCTACACAATTTGTTCACAAATTTGAAACCTTACACATACTTTAATGAGAATGCCTATAAACAGGTGAAAAAAAACTGTAGTTTGTAATGCCTGATTGTGTTTGGCTCTTCCTTCTGCATTTTTTGGGGGGGGAGAAAAATATCACCTACCTACTCTCACATTCTTAACTTAGCACCGAAATGACAAACTTTTCATGCCTTGGCACTTGTAAAAACAGACTTTTGCTGTGCTGTTTCAAGTGCTTTTGTACTACTGTGATTTTTAATGTCACTGCAAAATTCTATATTCTGCCAATCACTTTTCTAAACATGAAATTGCCAAAAACCGTATCTCAAGCTTATGGAATTTCCTAGTGATGAATTGTTAGTATAATCTCTGTTGTAGAGTATGATATCAGAAGATAGCTGGCTAGCTTTTATTTTCATTTGCAGTGTTAAGGGCATGGATTATTGTGCTGATACTGCTCCACATCACTTGGATCCTGGGTTCAGATCCAGGCTGGAGTGCCCTTTAATGGAGTTTTCATATTCTTCCTAAGTTAAAATGTTCACTCAGAGTTTGCAAACGTTTTTTCCTGGGGCTCTCTTTGTCCTCCCACTTTCTAGAAACATGCTGGCTTGGTTAATTGGTGTCTCTATATTGCCCTTGTGTGTGTGTGTGTGTGTGTGTGTGTGTGTGTGTGTGTGTGTGTGTGTGTGTGTGTGTGTGTGTGTGTGTGTGTGTGTGTGTGTGTGTGCACTCAGTTATGCATTGCATCCTGTCCTGACAGTTCTGTCTTTCCCCCTGTGTTGGCTGGGTTAGGCTCCAGCTCACCGCGACTTTCTAAAGGATGAAACAGCTATGGACGCGAACCCAGAACCAGGCTTTAGAAATATCTGGATTCAGATAAATACTGTAAAGGCAAGCCTTGCTACACCAGATGCACAAATACCACCAGGGGCCTAATTAGCCTTTTCAGAATGCAAAAATGTAAAATCCTGTCTTCCTGCTCTTTATGCCTTTTATGCACCTTACTGTGAGAAAGGATCATTGTGTTTTGAATGCATAGCAAATGCAGTAATGTGAGACTATTTACACAAGCAGGTCTGTTTAAAATCAATTCGATCCACTGTGGAGAGGCCTTTGACAAAGGGGTTTTCCTCACCCCCAGACCAAAACAGCCCATTTGCACTTGTATGAACAATCCATTCTGACTGGTATAATCAAAAGACACAAAACAGGAGGAAAAAAATAAACTCTACTGCTTATTTTTTTCTTTTTCTCTTGGCTTTCTCAAAGGAAAAAGAAAATGCTTAAAGCTCATTTCTGTGTAAATCCATTCAGCTGAAATTCTGGAGTGGTGAATAGCTGAAGACTCCATTGTAATGGTTGGCTTATTCCAAGCAGGAACTGTGTGCTTTCCTGGTGGTGGTTTTTAATGCAAAGAAAAAGTGAAGCAACATAACTCTACTCAGGCTTTTAATATTCAGGCTTTAGTATATCACAGGGTCTTATAGTCATGTGTAATGTACCATATATTAGGATACGTATTGATGCTCTTAAAATATAACTAATTCACTCATTTGATAAACATATGGGTCCAGTCTCTAATACACAAAGTCTAGATTTTGTCTTGATTTAAATTTAGCAATAGTTTTAACATTTTAATTATGTTTTGAGATATTTTACATAACTGTAGTACCAAACCAAATGGACATTTGACAGACTGTGCCGAGTTTTTATACAACTGCTCTAAATTCAAGGTCTGTGTCTTTACAAGATATTCTGCAGTGTTCCAGTGCCTAATTAATGCAGTTAAACAGGCCACTTGAATAACACCCATGGGATCTTCCACCTACAACTAGAGAATTGGTCATTATAACTTGGCTGCATATTCAACTGAAAACAATGTTATTTCCAGAAAGAAATGTAAAAATGTTCAATAGAATTCACAGTGAGGTTGCACCAAGATGCAGCTGGAGGTATCAAAAATTATTAGTATCATCTGATTCTGTAAGTACTGTTTACAACTGGAGTAAAAATTGGAGCATCCTTCGGGAAGCACAATTATCCTGTATCTTAAGGGTCTGTTTTGCTTCGGGCACAACTGAGTTCACAAAACAAAAAGGTGACATATGGACCCATCAAGACACAACTTTATACAAAACAACTCCCTGATTCTTATAAAATAACTTTAAAAACATTAACATCTGATTTATTATTAATTAGAGTTTCTTAGGCAAGGAACCCCGAGGTTTCTCTTCTTACAATTTATTCCTAGGGGAGTTAATTATTTGTTGTTTTTTTTTCATTTCTCATTTTGTTTTCACTGTCTTACTTGAAAGGTTTCCGGTCCCATAGCTGCAAACTCAAAAGGAGAATCTAAGGAAAACAGGTTCCAGCACAATGCTCTTTGCTAGTTCTGTTTCAACACGCCTGTCTTCGTTGCTTTGTTATATAAACCTCAGTGTCTGAATAAGTGGCTAGGAGTGACCCTCTGAGTGCAGTGCAACACTGTTTCAAATGAACGTGTTCCTGTAAATACACAGAATGCAGTGGATCCTCCTGTAGAGCGTAGGGGAATCAAGAATGAGCCAAAGCTCTTCAGAATCAGATTAAAATCCTGCTTGCAAAACACATTAATGCTTATGAATATTTTATAATGTTTTGACAGGTAGTTTGTTACTTTTACTGCTGAGGATTAAGCACTCAGAGGGTAATGTCTGTTGTTAGAGTTATTTTGACACAAGATCAAAATATCATATTTACATCGTCTCTGTTTAACTACTGCATAGGCTAAAGCAAACACTGTACCTATAAACCTCAGACTGCTCCCTGGGATCTAAATGGTCGTTTAATGTAACTGCTGTGTACAATACCATATGCAACAGCTTTCAGTGATACATATAACAAAGATAAGTATTCTGTTATGGAACAGATCTAAATGCGAGCCCAATTCACAACACACTGTTATCCATGAAGAGATACTAGCGCAATCTGAGGAGTGGCATACACAAATGCCTGTCAAGATGCCTGAAGAATCGCATCAATTTCATTTTTATATTGTTTTGCTTTAGGCAGATTCATATTTTGATGTTGTTTACGGTGTCTCAATCAGAGCATGTCATTACACTTGGCATTATGCCACCTCAAGCCCTGAACACTACTGCTGCTGCTGCTGCTGCTACTACTACTACTACTACTGCTACTGCTACTGCTACTGCTACTGCTACTGCTATTACCACTACTACTACTACCTTTTACTCACAGGTAAAAGGTCTTGTGTGAAAGAGAAAGCTTGTGTTTTTAATCTTCACTCTAGAACCAGCTCATCACTTTGGTCAAGACAGAATTTTCCAGTAGTTGGCCACCCTGACTTCGGACTTGTCAGAATGTGAAGGCTGACTTGGGAAGGATCTACAACTCGTGAGCGTAACTGAAAGAGCCGGGTGGAAACAAAGCTCTTTACTACTGGGAGCACGTCTCTGTGTCTTAGGGGAAACTAGTTGAACTGAATGTGAAATGTTTCCTCCCGTGCAGTGGGGACAGCATATGTTGCCCTTTGGGAACCCCCCCAGTTCCTGCCACATCTCTAGGTGATGGCTGATCAAAACCCTGAGGGCAGAAGCAGTCACTGCATGCTGCACTGGCACTGTGGGTACCATATGTTCCTCAAAAGGTTGCAACATTTCAAAAGAGCATTATATGTAAAGAAAAAGAATTTGATACAATAGTGCCACTGATTTTACTTAATGCATAAATTCCTTTAGAAAATAATCTATAGTTTGACCACTATTTAGAAGGTAATTTAACAATATATGTACAAAACAGGGTGGCACAGCGTTTAGCGTTGCTTCCTTGCAGTGGCTGGGCCCTGAGTTCACTTCCTGAGGTGCTATCTGTGTGGAGTATTTATATTCTCCCTGTATTCACATGGGCTTCCTCCCACAGTCCACAAACATACTGACAGGTCATGTGTCTTCTGAGAGAATGGTCCTGGAGTGGATGTGTGCACGTGTGTGTCTGTGTGGCTGCCCTGTGATGGGCTGGTGTCCCATCTAAGGTTGTACCCTGCATTACTCCCAGTGCTTCCCAGGATATGCTCCAGCTCCCCCTACAACCCTGAATCAAGGTGAGAAATTGGATGGATAGATGTAAAAA
Source organism: Lepisosteus platostomus (assembly GCF_059453375.1). Lineage (NCBI taxonomy): Eukaryota > Metazoa > Chordata > Actinopteri > Semionotiformes > Lepisosteidae > Lepisosteus > Lepisosteus platostomus. Next base: position 20,568,763 of record NC_142627.1, on the reverse strand, counting down.
TCTCATCTTCACCAATGTGAATTAGATTAAGGGCAGCAGATGACTTTGCAGAGTTTTTTGAGGAGAATATGGTCACCGTCTGCATCAAGTTTACTCAGCCAAGGCTTGTTCAACAACCTAACCTCCATCATCTCACTCTCTGAAGTTAATATCTCAGGACTTGTTTTCTATGCCCACTCCTCTGCTCTGTCTCCTCAGACCTACTCCCATTAATTTCCTCTTAGTGCTCACTTGTCTTTTTCCCACATCTGTTAGTCAGGTACCTGTCTCACACCCTTTTAAGAAACAGTCATTAGATCCCTCTGTTCTTCAAAACTACAGACCTCTCTTCCACTCTTCCCATCCAGAACACCTGAACACGCTGAATCTAACCAACTCTCCGAAGCTGTCAAACTGAGTTGAAATAAATTCCAGAGTATTGTTCTCTTCTGAAAAAAAAAATACACTGTGCCGATGTCCTCATTAATTTAGGAATATGCAGTTGTTGTTCTTAAATCTAGATGAGAGCTCATGCTGCATACTGTGTACAGTAGAAATAAATGTTATTTTTAAGGGCAAACAGTATCCATGGTAACTGGAAAAGTTCATTACCATGTATTAGTGTCAACTACCCTTTTCCTCTAATGAATAAAGATTCTCTGGATCAGACATTAGCAATTTAGTTATGTCCTGCAGCAAAAACACCTTTACCTTTGTAGCATGTGGTGTAACTCTCCCACTAGACTGGTCTGGTGTTTCTCTAATTCTCATACCCTTAAAGGGGTCCAATAAATTCAATACATGTACTTCAATAAATAAAATTATCCAAGCACCCAGAGTGGCAGGGGAGCCAGAGCCTGTCTCTGTAAGCAATAGGCACAAGGCAGGGTAACACCCAGGATGGAACACCAGACCAGTTCCTCACAAGGCACAAAACACACATGCACACGCATGCACACACAAGTACACAAGAGCAATATAGAGACACCAATTAACCAAGCCAGCATGTTTCTAGAAAAAGAGAGCCCCAGGAGAAAACTTATGCAAACTCTGAGTGAACATTTTAACTTAGGAAGAATATGAAAACTCCATTAAAGGGCACTCCAGCCTGGATCTGAACCCAGGATCCAAGTGATGTGGAGCAGCATCAGCACAATAATCCATGCCCTTAACACTGCAAATGAAATAAAAGCTAGCCAGCTATCTTCTGATATCATACTCTAATCATACAAGGAGAAGACATACAATCTCCACAGAGATAGCAACCCAGGACTGCAAATGAAACCATGGCCCGATTACAGCAAGGCAGCAATGCTAAACACTGCACCATCCATGCTGTCCATAAAAAAATACATTATTTTCTAATCTAAGCAAATCTACCTGTCTTACAAATAAGCTTTGACCACATGAATTATACTGAGATCTTAAATAGTTATACAGTAATGTGAAAAAAGCACATCCTTTTAAGATCAACAGATAACAGCAGATAAACCTATCCCTCGTGTGACAGATAACACACACACAACTTTTACTCATTTGTGTGGTCATTATTTATTAACAAAAAAATCAGCCAACATTCAGTAGCCTTGTGTGACAATGTAAGTGCACACAGTGATTCAGTAACATGTGGAACCCCCTTCAGCTGCAACATATAGTCTCCAGGCCAGACCAGCCAACTGTAATGTAAAAACAGCGGCTCACAACTTGTCTTTTACATTTTAGACCAAAATGGAAATTTAGGAATTGTAAAAAATGCATGGTGAATTTGACTCATCCCCAGCCACGATGTGATCGCTGTCTCTAAGGTATCTTCCAGCCAGAGCCACACAGAACTCTGTTATGTGAAAAGGCTAGCCAATCAGCACAGAGGATGTCTGGGATGTCATCCAAAGGCAGACTCATTTTACGCACTGTGGGACCTGTGACATGATTGCCCTCCAAATTAACCAAGTCGTGGCACCAATGTGACAATGTGACTCATTCTCAGCTAGGGAAGAAGGGAAATTTCCTGCTTCTGAAAATCCCAGGGAGTTATTTCACCCTAACTGTTTCCTCTAACACGCTGTGAAATCTGTTACAAATGCACGGTACACTGTACTTCATTGCAATAGCCTCATGAAATCAATAACGGTTGAGCATTGTTGTTTGTTCAAATCCTTACATATACAGTAAACACCATGTACAAATAGATAATCAGATGGGTGAATAGCTCACTGGACAGAGTATTGCAAAGGTTATAGATTTTGATTCTGGACCAAACTTTGCCATCTGTTGCAGGCAGGTTGATGAGTCGAATCTGAGACAGCCTTGGAGGCATTGTTTCCTCCTAAATGTTTTACCTAAAACTGAGGTCCTGATAAATTATTCTGAAATACGTTTGTTGTTGTACTAGCTACTACAGTATCCCACTAGCCTTGAAAACAGGATTGATCCTAGAGCCTACCCAATCAGTCCAAAATAATTTAAGATTTATTCCCTTGTTTGCGTTACATGATTTGCTTGTTAATGTTACGTGTTTGATGTTTTTCATCGTTTGTGATTTGCTATTTGCTCGCTGTATCTTTTGTGACCAATAAGAAAATTATGAAAATGTCGTGGGGCGGTGACAATTATGAAAATGTCTCTGCCGTAGCCTAATTGGCTGTCGTTGTCGTCAGACACTCTTACAACTATCTAGCGCTAGGTTTTTGGCTTATTAGCCAACATGGCAAAACAAATGCATATATCTACGTTTTTCAAAAAGCCGCCTGTAGATGGCCAGACGAGTCCCGAAACAAATAAGACACATGAGATGCTACAGGCATCTTGGGTTTTAAGGAGCACAGCCTGGCTCCCCGAATACAAGTGTTTCTGGACCGCAAGGGGCAGTGCACGCGTTTTCTTGTAGCAGCTCGATACATGCTCGACCTGTAGGAGTTCAGCACGAAGATGTTCTAAAATTTCTCCTGTAAACAAATTTAAAGTTTTGGAATGCATGAGTAACATTAAGATAATACTGACGGATAGATGCGAGTGTGCATTTTACAGATAACTATTCAGATCGTCTCTAACTGCCCTGCATCCAAAGTATCTATTTGACGCTTTTATTAGCAGACCATTTTTGCAATTAAAGGTAGATGAATTGGTTAGCACTGTAATGTGACTATAACAATTCAGTGTCAAGTCTTGTGTGAAGTCACGAATTTCCAAAATAGGTGTATTTTGGCATCGAAAATATAATACTAATTTCATGGGTTTCATACAAGTTTAAAAGCATCATGAAGTATCAAACAAGATCTCCAGAACTTAATATTTTAATACCTTCGCAGTTTTTATTCTCATGGCGCCTTACTCGATATTACCCTTGGGGCGATGCATTTACTCCAACCTCTGAAACCCATACGTGCGTGCACCTGCTTCTGGTATGTTATGCTCAAGTCCGCTGAATATTTAAAGGTAAAAGCTCCGTGAAGTTGCCCCGCCTACAGATAGCAAAAAATATTAAACCCACCTCATTCGTTAGTGCTACGTTTGTGCCGGTTTGTGCTGCTTTATTTCCCGAGATATAGCACCTTGTTTTTCCGGTGATCACGTGACCATGCACGGTGACTTTGACCTCCAGTGACCCCGTCTGCCGAGTTCAAGCGCGCTGTTACAATTGAGCTCGATTTAGACATGACATGACACATGCCAACAAGTTAATCATCTATGACATAAACCTGTGGTTGTAATATCTGTGAAATCACCGTGATTGTAAGATCTATGGTTTTTATTTTCAAAGGCATGTTTTCCTTTTCTTTCGCTACCATGACACGCTGTTGCCAAACGCGTAACCGTGGGATACCGTCGCGAAAAGACCTCCGCAGCATGTTATGATTAAGGGACCCCATGTATATGGCGGCAGCGTATATCACGACTGGCGCCTTCCTTCCATGCCACTCTGGCACCGCTGTCGCAACAAACGTCTTATATCAGGAGATGATATACCCAGATAGGAGGTGTTGCGATATGTGGTTTGTCCTATCGCAACATACAGGCTTCATGTCGTGACACGGGTGAGACAGTTTATGCCATATCGCGATATATGGATTTCATGTCACGACATGGGGGGGTGGGCATTTTGGCCGGACATGTCATGTCGCGATATAGGGCATGTCATGTCGCGACATGAGCGCGTGGGGCGTTTGTCATATCGCGATATGTCGACTCCATGTCGCGACATGGGGCGGGGGCGTTTTGCCGGGGTATGTCATATCGCGATATGCGGGATTCATGTCGCGACATGGGGGGTGGGCATTTTGGCCGGGCATGTCATGTCGCGACATGAGCGCGGGGGGTCGTTTGTCATATCGCGATATGTCGACTCAGTGTCGCGACATGAGCGCGGGGGAGTTTTGTCGGGCTTTGAAATATCGTGATATATGAACTTAATGTCGAGACAGTGGCACCACAACAGTGATGCGCCAGTCACAATGGGTATCGCGATGTGATCGTGATGCGCGCACTCCAATTGTGACATGCTATCGGAGTCGTGAACGCGCTGTGGGTGCCACAACATTCTTTGTCTACTATTCAGTTTTGACCCCAGTGCGACTTCTCTTAGATTGATCAGTAATTAGAAACCAATGGATGTGTTACTGTTACTGTATATGCAGCGTGCTCATACAGCACACACGGTACACAGAACTTCCGCTGTGGCGCTTTACCCAATCAGAGTGTCGATTCTCACTCTTCACCCAATCGCGGCCCGAGCTGTTCGGGGGTTTAGCCAATCACGGGTCTGGGAGCTGTTCAAGCCAGCAGCGCCAGGTGGATCGGCTTGTTCATTGTCAAGGAGAATCTATTTTTAAAATGCTTGACGTATTTGCAAAATAACTACATCAGCTTACTTTTTTAACGTCTTTATTGATTCACAATGTCCCGTAATCTTCGAAATACATTTTTTATTTGCAATATAACTGTCTCCGCTGTTTTCTGTAATGAATACATGGTATTTGAACAATTTTAATCGTATATTTAAGATAAGGGAAACACCTTCTGCTTTGTACTTAAAAAATGAATATAAATTTAAAATCTATTATCATTATATTATTATTCTCATGCGTTCAATTTTGTTTTTTATCGTTAAATTAAATCGCTTTTATACCTAAACCTAACTAATACCTAAAAATGTGAATATGGGCTGTCGTGTTGTACCAGCTGTAATTTGGAAACTGCTGTCTCTTCACCAATGAAAGGAGTACACAAGCAATACATTTTCGAGAACAAGGTTAAAAATTAAAAGAAAACACCTAACCCAATGAACTAACATCGTAACTCCTTCCTAAATGTAACTGTTTATTCGCGTAAAGGCTGCAAAGTCTGGGGTCAACTGATCAAAAGATCACAACTGAAAGATCTGGTGGTCGTGACTTTACTGTTTTGTACGTCTTCAGAGTGACGTCACAGCCAGGAAAAGAAGGCGTAATATTGAAATACAGTATATTGAAACGTCCACCCCCCGCCCAGACACGGAAAACAAATTGCCCCCATTGTTTTCATCACAATCAGGAGTTCAAGTACCGAGTTTGTTGGTACCTGTAAACTTCTTTGTAGATAGTCTCGTGATTAGAAAGCAGCACAAACGCTACTTACAGCGACACAGACGCAGCACTAACGATTGCGGTGAGTTTCGTCGTTTGTGCTGTTCGACGGGCTTATCGCTTCATGTTTGTGCAAAAGACCCCTATAATACAAACACGCGGATAATGACACCTCTTCCAGCAGCAACGTTAGTTTTTTTTCCCCCCGGGAGGTCTCCCATCCAGGTACCGACCAGGCTCATACTTGCTGAGCTTCAGTGGGCTGCCAGTTGTGAGTCGCAGGGTGATATCGCTGCTGGCATAATGTTGGACATCCTTTGACTTTTTTGTAGTTATCACCCAACATTTTGCCTGTGACCTTCTGACAATACTCTGACATTAGGCACCATGATTAATGATACTGGATGAACTGCTTCTTTGCAGTCTCTTTTTATACTCAGTGATAATCAAGGTGACTTTCAGAAGCTTCTAAAATTGTCCAGAAGCTATGAAAAAGCATAAATGACCAACAGGTGACCATAGAGCAGTGCTGTTTTACATTTACAGTATTTTCAAAAAACGTAAAGGATGTGAAAGAAGGTCATGTATTGAAATTTGATAGATTAATTTGAGCAAAATCCAGTACTGATGATCTTGGACAGATTACATTTTTCCTGATTCAATTAATTTATGCAGCACTAAAAAGTGCACTTTTTGGGTAAAACCTGCTTTTGGATACATTATTTCAAGGAATAAATAAACTTGGAGCTAGCTGTAAGACTTCAAATATTTACTCTAATCAATCAATATCCTGATATTAATATATAGTAACTTAGTGCCACATTTGTTTGCTGTATTATGAGCTCACTTGGTAATTATCTAAAATATAAAAATGTCAGAGGTACGGCAAGATTAAACTGAAATTGCCTACTGAAGGATCTGCTGTACTCAAATGAAACCACTCAGGAAGCTGTACACATGTACACCAATGAACATAAAATCTCATTATACACACAGATACAAACGGTGATGTGCTTCATCACTAGTCACATTAAAATAACTAAAGATATTACTCCTAAAAACACAAGGATTTGTGATAAAAATGTTTGATGTACTTGTACTGCACTTGTACTGTCTCAGCTAAAGTGGGTCACAATATTTGATTTGTAGATTTGAGACCAAGGATGCACACATTTTGGTCAAATGTTTTTTTCCCACCCACAATTTTTTAGGTAAAAACAGAATTCCAGGGTGAAATATAAGAGGTGGCCAGGTCACATAATATGTACAGCAAAAGCATCTTTCGTGTCCCCTTGTGTCGTTTTTGTACTTTCTGTCAAATGAGATGGAGTGTGACCTGTTTAATTCAAACCTGAAAATTACCTTTTAATCATACACACCACTGACAACAGCAAAACCAGAGTGCACAAAGGAACAATATTTTATAAGAAGAACTGTAACACAGACTATTGTCATGAGGGTAAAATAATTAACCATAACTACTCTTAAATCATAGAATGCAGGTAATCTTTCAATAGTCATAGTTCAAAAAGCATTATAATGTCGTACTGTTTGAAAAAGGAACATTTCTACTTTAGATAATTTTCTTTTTAATTATGTTTTCCTACCTCTACACAAAGGTATATTTTACAGTGAAACTAATTTTTCAGGCCTAGTCTTAGATAATTTTTTCTTTTCCACTCTAGGGCACAGGAAGACTATTTAAGTCAATGTGAAAGGTTCTTTTAATCAATTTAACAACAATAGGAACTGGATGATCTTTTTGTGTTTCTTAACTATTTGGAGAATAACAGCAATAATAATAATGAACTACAAATGGTTGTGATATTTCTTTCCTACATCCCATATGTTTAAGGCACAACACAGAAAAGGGGGAGATACTGTAGGTACTGAAAAATAATATGAATAACGCACACAACAGTAGTAAGAAAATAATGTAATACAAACCAGAATTCACAAACATATTTACAAACAGCACATAATTAATTTCTGGCAAAAAGATTTTATTGTACAAAGATGATTACAATATTTTATTTTGGACTATAACTACTTAGGGCCCAACATGTCCTGGGGCTTGACCCACTGATCAAATTGTTCAGATGAAAGGTACCCAAGCTTGATAGCAGCTTCTTTTAGTGTTGATCCTTCCTTATGAGCAGTCTTGGCAATGGCAGCAGCTTTGTCATATCCTAGACATAAACATATTTCAAATTAAAAGAACAATATATACTGAGCACCTAAAGAATGTTGACACTGTGTTGATGCATGTATGTTTCTTGCAAAATAAAGTATGCAGATTTTGAATGTTGAATTGGCATGGTTTGATTAATGGATTACTCATGACCATGACATACTCGAGTGACACTGTATGCAATACTGCTAAATCACCTCATTAATAAGAGAGCTGACTTGGCAAAGGTGATGAGGCAATGTAACCTCTAGAATGTCAAGCCTGGGAAAAATCAGGAGGAAAGAAAAACGCCTGTCCCATCAAGACAACAATGCCTTTGTGTCACTGGTATATTGGAGGCTAAATTTAGCTGCCACATGTGGACTCATGGACAGTAGAGCCCAGTCCTCTTTAATCAAGGTCTTGCGTAGGCTGCCTTGATGGATGTTAGAGGGTGTGGTGCAGATGTAAGCAATGATATGCTCTTTGTTGTGTACAACAAGACAAATTGATGGGGAGCTCCAAGTGTGATTGTCTGGGCTGGAGAGTTTTGTTGCCACACTACAGCTTGCAGTTGGGCTGCCATCAGCCACTTCACAGCCTTATCCTTCTCTAGCCCTGGGACCTTCAGGCTCTAACACGACAACGTTCTGAGCTTCCTCACGCTGACTAACAACGGCATTCTTGCAAGATGAGAGAATTGTCCCGAGACAAGACAGACACCAGTCAACAGGCACATGCTTGTCCAAGCTCTGCAAAAGCAGTGGGACACAATCCCACAAGACATCACCGGAAAACTGGCGCACAACATGTGTTGGAGATGTACAGCTTGTATTGCTGTATTAGATGTTGTGCATCTTCCAATTATAGCTATGCACATCACTAGCTTTTGAGGCCTATTACTAAATTTGATTATTAAATGACACTATGCATAGTACAGAAATCACATCCTAATTATAAAACAACAAAAATGGAAGGGATTTCTCTAAACTGAAAGACTAAAGATTACCTCCTAAGAAAACCTTAGGACAATAGAAATAATGACTGCAAATAAGATTTATCTTCAAAGCACACTTGAAGAAGGTCCTATTGTACTGAAAGGCTAGGACTAATTTGACAAGAACAAGGTACAGATTATTCAACCAAAAGTTGCCCAGTTTTAACAGAACTTACTCTGCCAGGAGTCTGTTTTGTGATCACATCTTTGTATTAATTAATATAATTGGGCAGACATCAAAGTAGCCAAGTTCTAACCATAACACAATATGCAGATTCTCAGTCAGTAATGAACAAAGACATGTGATTCATATTAAACTGTATGTTGTATATACAAGAGAAGTTTTGCATTTAATACAAAATACTTAGTGAAAAAAATGTGTAAAGCAGTTTTACTGCCGATTACCATTATCAAGATTTTAATTCAATTTCCTGTCTTACCTGGGTTTATTTTTATTTCATCAACGTACTGTACAAAGTACATTTGTCCCAAGCTGCACAAGGCCATGAAAGACCATTTTAAAAATATTGACTTTTTTATTGACATGTTCAGATTGTACTGTTGAGTTCACAAGTCAATTTTCAATTCTGTCAATGGTGACCTGCCATTTCATTTAACCTACAGCAGCACCATAAAGTACAAACCAATATCAAAGGGATCCATCAGCTGCTTTACAATAAAGAACCAAAATACAGTTTTACATTTAATATTACTACAATACTAGCTTTAGTATACTCTGCAATGCTCCATGATGACAGCAGAGTACAGCACTGCAGGAGTGATTCAGACTGCCAATGTATCTGTGAACATAATACCCAAACCATTCAAATTTAGCCCCTTGAACCACCTGAGACCAGCAAATGAGAGATTTAGCCTGCTGAGGTGTCCAGTAGAGCAATCTGATTATTATAAACCTGCTCTGCCATCAGGCTTTGAACAGCTGTTGGTTCCTAGGGAGATACTTATTTTAATGCTTTAGCCTCAACAGGGCAAGCATTTAATACATAGATGCAAATTTCAGGTCACTTTTTCATTATTTCAGTAACATTCAGGCACTCAAAAGAGCATCCAGCATGTTAAGAGCTGTTCTACAATCAATCCGTCATCAGCCACCCAGAAAGAAGACAGCTGTTGTGGGAAAACAGGCACACTTGTCTCAGACATTCAATTATTTGCAAGTCTGATTAGAGCCATCAATCAGCATTAATACTTATTGGCACTGTGTTCCACCCCCCTCACCTCTCTTCCAGACTGTGCCGACACTACAAATCACAGACACAAGCCCTAGCAATGGATTCCTAAGACAATTTTTGTTTTGTTTCAAATCTATATCCCATAAATGTTACCTTATGAACAGTTCCCTCATCACAACACCACTGATAATGAATCAGTAAGCTTGCTAGTCAATGACAGCTTGAGTGTATTTAAATAGCTAAATCTAAGTGCCCAGTGACAGAAAACCAACAGACCCATTTGTGTCAATTACCATTTCAAACTGCAGAATTACTGTACAGCACATTTCATAAATTAGGTGTTAAGGATTTTATTCTATAATGAGCAGACCTGTAATAATACAGACATTTAATAAAGACAGGTAATATCCTTCTAGTTGCCATTCAGCTCTGCATGTATGGCATGCCTGGGTTAGTTGTGAGTGACTGCCCTCTGCTGGCACCGATGATCTTACCAATGTGTGGATTCAGTGCCGTCACCAACATCAGGGACTCGCTCATCAGCTTGTTGATCCTCTCCGTGTTTGCCTGAATCCCCACAACACAATTCTCGGTGAAGGAGACAGAGGCATCTCCCAGCAGCTTTGCAGAGTTCAGCACATTTTTAATCTGCGAACAGAGATTACTAATCATGATTCAGAATCGCCTGGAACTAAACAGAATTCTCCAAGCTGTGCAAGTTTCACATTTGCTATGATTCATTAGCTCAGTCTGTTCATTCATAATTTATCAAATAAAAAAAATAGGCTCTGGGCTAGATCTTTCAAAAAAGTCGGCATTTTGGCATTATCTATAATCTCCTTAGGAAAGTGCTTCTTGAGTTCAGTTTTTACCAACTCTAAATCTCTCAAACAAAAAAACAATGCATATTCAATAAAAACAGGAAAATCACCACAAAAGAGTTGTTCAGTTTTATTCCTCTCCTCTCCTAGTACAGTTTTAAAGCCAACTGGTCCACACTTTAATGACTTTAATGGTCTTGGAGGTGTCAGTGTCTTCTGCTTTTTGTTCCAATCTTTCCAAACACTATTTAAGTGAATAGTCAATTAAAAAATGTAACTATTTCCATAGATGCATATGTTTAAGGTCTGATAACTTAAACACCCACTGAAAAGTATTACAATTATGCAGTTAACTAAACAATTAATTAATAAAATAAAGTTCAAGTACTGTATATAGCTGAGAGCTGGGATGACACACAAATCAAGAGGGACTAGGCCCTCCAGGAATTGAGTGTGATACCTGTCTCAGGTGTTTGCTTCTGGCACTAGTGTTGTTTCCACACACAGACTTGTTATAGAGACACTTTTCAAAATGATTAAACATAAACAGCTTTAAATGTTATATTTTTCTAAAAACTTCATAATTTAATCATTCTGTTTATACTCATTATTATTGTGATACTTTGCAGCATAATCTCTTTCATTGTGTACTATTATTCGTTTACTTTATAAAAAGAGTACATTAGTTAACATTAAAGACATGTTTACACTTATTTCTTCAAAGCAGATATTCAAATTGTTCACAGCCATTGAGATTTCATCACCTGCAGTTTCGGAATAGTACTGTCTACGAGGTGGCCAATGGTTTGACAAGACAAATAACAGTCAGATACTGCATGCAGAACCATTTCATGTTTCCCTCTTCTGACCTAACTTACCATCATAGGTTTGAAAACATTCAGCTCAAAGTGCCCATTGCTGCCTCCTATCGTAACTGCAACATGGTTTCCCATCACCTGAGCTGCTACCATTGTCATGGCCTCACACTGTGTTGGGTTCACTTTTCCTGAAAATGAGAGGAGCAAAGGTTCATGCCCTGATATTGCACCACTGAACGCTGAAAGATGGGGCAATTCCAAAGCCCTGCAGCTGTACTATCCACTCTTGGTCCTTGGGGATGGGGAAGCATCCATGTTTTAAATCTACACGGGTCCTTGCTGACCTAATTCATAAAAACTGAATCCACATTTTTAATTATTAAGGACCTTATGCCTTACGTTGCCTGGAAAACCTGCGTAACTGCAAATATAGATACTGTAGATACTTTATTGATTCCGTGAGGGAAATTGCAGATTTCCAGTATCCAAATATCCAGCAAAATATCCAGTACTAGGAATGAGCAAAAAGTTTTAAGTACAAAGCAATTCTACTACACTACGGCTGTATTTAGGATTTTAATTTCAAAGTCTTTCGATGGAGTTGGCATCTTCATATGAATTAGCTAATACAAAAATGACTTTAGCTAATACAACAGTAACAATCTGTGATTAAGTATGTCAGTGATGTACCAAAGTTACATCCATTCCACTGAGACTCATTTGTCATTTAAGAACTTGTCAATATCCCAAAAAAGAAATAAAAATAATTCCAAGGTGAAGAGAACAGTTTGTTTTTCTCCTCTCCAGAACTAATTGCTTGCAGTCAAGCTGAAAGTCTATTAAAGAATCAAGTAAAATATTCAAATAAGACCAAATAAGATTTTACACTAATTCATTTCAATTTAGTGGCCACAAATTTACTGGCCTGCAACTTACAGTATACTCAGTCTGTTCAATAACAGACAACCAATACAAAAAATATTATTTTCTTGATAATTTAAAACTACTGTCGCAGTGAACTGTAGAATTATAAAATTATAATATGTAGCAGGTTTAGGTGATATATTTCCTTTGATGACAGCATGGTTCAGGAATAATGCAATAAAATAAACTAAATCTTTCAAGTAACCACTCTCTGGGTGTGATAATGCACATCACCCACCATCATGCTCTCTGCTTCCATAATGAGTGCGTCTTTAAAGAGAGATCAAGAAGGAAAAGAAACCTCAGATGAAATCTGATCCAATTGGCAGAGTGGTCTTGACAGCTGCTCACTGTGATCACAACAGTCCCCTTACTTATGAACTATTAGAGACTGACAAAGGACACAGACTTATGTTTATCTTCTCTCAACGTTTTTGTATTTAAACAAATGTATGGAATTTGCTATCCTAAGGCATACAATATGCCTAAGGTTGTCTTTCATACTAAACCCATACTTATACAATAAAAAATAGAGAGAAATTAAACTTGTATTAATGTTGGTGTATTTGAACATTTTCAAAGTGAGGAAATGCAGAAATACATTTTGGGCTACATATCCAAAAAGCTTTTAAGTGCCAAGTCCCCACTGCTTTAAATAAGGAGCTAACTAACCCTGTGTTCCCAATATACTGTAGGTTACATGAACTATAAAGAACAGGATATAGAGGAGCGAAAACTCTTATGGGATGTGCAGCCTAGATCGGGCTCATGCAGTACTGTAAAACAGGGACAAGTTTAGTTAAGGCAGCATACCTGGCATAATACTGCTGCCAGGTTCGTTTTCAGGGAGGATGAGCTCCCCCAGGCCAGACCGAGGTCCAGAGCCCAGGAAGCGAATATCGTTGGCGATCTTCATCAGACTGCAGGCCACAGTGTTCATCGCCCCGCTGAGCTCCACCAGTGCATCATGGGCTGCCAGCGCCTCAAACTTATTGGGCGCAGTCACAAATGGCAACCCTGGACAGGAGACAGTATATCAGTGCGTGCGTGCACGGCGCCTTCGTTTGCACCAGTCCTATCAGGACTAACGGATGCTTAATATGCTTCAAAAACCAGTCTAAGAGACACAAGAAAAATCATTTAATATATAGTGTAGAAGTGGAAGCGTTAAACAATAGCGACAGAACCAGGAGGAAAGATGCATGCTTTCCAAAAGTAACTGAGCTCTGTGATCATATAATAACGAGCTCCCAGAGCCAGAGAAGCTACCAGGAAAGGATATGTGTGAATGATTATTGTACACTAAAACAGTAGGAGGCATTGTGTACCATTTGAGCACATCGATATTGGTCACCCATTAATATCTGGTAACATACTGTCTTCAGATCGCTGATTTTGTGCTTCGCATCCATGATTTAGGCCTTTCATTTAAATCAATTTTTGTTGTTATAAGAGAAGGATCTCTGAACCTTCAGCCCTGGACAGGTGAGCACATTAAACACTACATATTAACTATGCACCATACAACCATCTCAGTAATGAGCAAGATATCAAGGTAGACATAGCCCATGAAAGAAACATATGGATGTCTGTACAGTATGTGTACACATTTTATTTCCTGCAGTGCTATCAATGCATAAACAGTGTAAGCCCCTTTCTGCTTGCAGTAGCCTCTACAATGGTGTTTACAGACATTGTGCACATTTCCCTTCCCTATCACAAACCAAATCTTTTTCCTTTAATAGAACCATTTCAAAATTCTTTCAGCCAATTTTTACTCAAGCAATTTCCCCACTGGCAGTTACTAAACTGTGCTTCTCATGGCCTTAAAAATGTATCGAGCGGCGGAGAAAAGGACTCCACTCTTCTCACTTACCTGTAAGAGCTGAAACTCTTTCTGCCACCTTCTCAGCAAACCCAATGCGAGTGTTCAGGCCAGTGCCTACTGCCGTGCCACCTGCTGCCAGCTCGTACACTCTGGGCATGGCAGATTTAATCCTTTCAATGGCATATTTCACCTGCTGCACGTAGCCACTGAACTCCTGTAGAGAGCGGGGGGAAAGGGGAATAAAAACTCCTCACAAACCTCCAAGTGGTTTCAGATTAGGAGCACAGCTATTCCTTTGGACTAACAACCGATTTTAACCAACATCACTTACGGCCCATCCAAGTTGATATTACCTCTTCCTTTGCAGAAGTTTTTTTTTCATATAATACTGAATTTAAGAGTATAAATTAAAAAAAAAAACTTTTCCTTCAAAACAGAATTACAGTAGATGCTAAAATCTGGTGATGTGGAAAAGTCCAATTATGTATAAAGTCATTTATAGCCTCTCACCGCTAACATAAAATGTTTTTTTTCTGTTGCATAAAAGCACTGGGTGTAGTTTATTAGTAACCAATTTCATAGCCATGAAAGCGAATTCAACTGTTTCCAAGAGTGTGCTTTTCAAATCTTTGTTATACTACCTAACTGTCTATTAGTTTAATACAACATGTTTAATGCAACAAGAATCAGTACAACAGTACCTGGCCGAGTGAGAGGGGTACAGCATCCTGAGTGTGGGTGCGTCCAATTTTAATGATGTCTTTGAACTCCACAGCTTTGGCTGCCAGCGCGTCGTGGAGAGTCTGCAGCCCGGGCAGCAGAACTTCGTGGGCCTCCTTGGCAGCGGCGATGTGCATGGCAGTGGGGAACGTGTCGTTGGAGCTCTGCAAAGAGCAGCCACACCAACACCACCAGCTCAGGAAACGCTCTCATTCGTAAGAAACGCTCTCTGTTCCGCATACAGGCACAAGCTCGCTGTGAGCCACCAAAACATCCGGGATATGACAGCCATTTTTAAACGCCGCATTAAAGTTGCGAAATCGTCAATCAAACAGAATCCAGAATTTAGAGAGAGAGAGATTGCAAAACTATTCAAATAAGCCGTCCAAAGGCTCTCACATGAGGGCTGTGGTGCTCTGTGTTCAAGGGTTAACAGAGGTGCAAACCTGGCTTTTATTGACGTGGTCATTGGGATGCACAGGGTCCTTGCTCCCCAGCTTCCCTCCCAGTATCTCGATCGCTCGGTTGCTGATGACTTCATTCACATTCATGTTGGTCTGGGTCCCAGAGCCCGTCTGCCACACCACCAGAGGAAAGTGCTCATCCAGCTTCCCAGCAGCGACCTTCGAAACATTCGTTCAAACAGAGTACTGTAGGTACAGCAGGGCCTCAACATTCACAACGGTTCGGTGCAGAGAACCGAAGCAATCAGCCAAACTTTCATTTTAACCAAGTCTCTCCCTTGTGAGTGAGAGGCTCACTCACTCGCTAGACGCGTCTCACTGTCCCGGTCTGTTGCAGCCAACTGGAAAGCTGCGCTTGACAACTCTCTGCTCAGTTCCACCCCGCTCTGATTTTCTTTCATCCGAGATGCCATCGGCCAAAACAAATTGCGAATAAGCAAATTCATAAATGTTTAAATTTGCAGATGTCAAAATTCTACTTTATTTCAAGAACATGAAAAAAAACAACAACAAAAGGGATATTCATTGCCCCGCAACAACAGCCAAAAGCATACATCTATAAAACAACACTGGATGTAACCATGCCACGAGTTGCACCAATTGCGAAGGAATGACTCTTAAAAGTGAGTTAAGAGAAACAGTCAATGAGATTTCTGTCAGGTACCTCATCGGCCGCCTTGACGATGGCACCGGCAATCTTGGGGTCCAAGCCATAGTCCTTGTTCACTTCTGCAGCAGCTCTCTTCAGGATGCCGAAGGCCTTGATGACCTGAATCTGAAACGCAACTGTTTAATCAATTTCTGTACTACGCTTGTTCAGAAAGGCTGCTGCGGATGAAACTATATATACATAATAAGAGCTGAGATACAAACTGAAGCTTTTCAAAGAAACACCTTTTCTCATCTTCCTTCCTGTATATCCATTTTATGAAGAAATATGACCTACTGAAACCTTACCATAGTGTTTGTTTTAACTTTGCTAAAGTTCTAAATGTTCAGATATATTCATGTTGAGCAATTAACACAAAAAGTGACATAATGACCTAGAAGATTTAAGTTTTTAATACATAAACTACACACAAACTTCAATACACATAAGATGCATACTGCGAAAATCACAATCATATCACATTTAAAAGATTACTGGTTTTGTAAATAAAACATTTTTCTCATTAAAAGGGATACATTGTGTGTCAGAAAGTACCATGCATTACTGAGAAAAATATAAAATGAAGATTTTCATCATAATGCCAGCCAGTGTGCTCAAAAACTAAAATGTTAAATTGTAATAGAGCATTCCACTGTCCAAAGACATACTGATAGGTTTATTGGCTTCTGGGAAAATTGGCCATGGTGTGGGTGTGTGTATGACTGAGTCTGTGTCTTTGTGTGCCCTGCAATGGACTGCCATCCCATCCAGTGTGTACCCTGCCTTGTGCTCATTGCTCATCACAACCCTGAATTGGAAGACAATGGGTTGAAATCTCCAGGAGAGCAGAAACTTCTGAAAGGATCTGTCAGTGGAATCATTTTATACTGCGTTTATACTTACTGGCATTCGCTCTGTCACTCCACCAATCTTGAAGTTCATAGTAGACCTGACAGTCTGAGCTCCATAGTATTTGTCACTTGGCACTTTCAGCTCTCCAAAAGTGTCTCGCTCAATTCGGTAGGACTCAGAACTTGCCTAGGAAAAATAAAATAATCTTATTCACTTAAATACCATGTTTCATCATTTTACTGACCCAGCTGTGAAGTTTATAGAAGTTTCCTTAATCTTTGAACGTCTGAGAACTGTTTCAAATGGAGCCATCCAAATCGAATTGAATTGGGGGCACCTTACCTTAATTGTGTTACATATGTATGCAATATAACAAATGTATACAGACCTTAAATTAACGGCACAGTGTACAGTATATACAGTACTTAGGTGTGGTCCTGATCTACTTTTTGGCATTGCAGTAACTAGATACTACAAAGAATGGAAGTTGTAAATTGAAAATGGTAACATCTGTATAAACCAAATCGTTTTTGTTTATAAAAAAGATTTACAAATGATAAGGTACAGTAATTGTGTGCACATTTTTCAAATCATATATTAGATTAGATATATCTAATATATGATTTGAAAAATGTGCATCTAATATATGATGACTGCATTTAATTAACTATATGACGTTTAAGCAGTTTACGTTTAGATTGACATGCGACACTTCAACGTTTTCCTGATTAATCTATAGATTTACAGTACTGTACATACTGTAGTATTTCATTTGACAGTGCAGTACTGCTATTATTCATCTAAATAATTGATATCTTAGAAAAACACCTGCATATTTCCGTGCAACAGTTATAATTAGGTCGGTGGGAACGTACTGTAATTGATCATTGCAGAGTCTGTTTTACATTTAAGACGAATGTTGCATGCAACTCGACTTTGACCTTGCTGTTCAGCTAATACATACTGTAGAACCCCGAAAGTGTAACTACAACAATCTCCTCGCATTTTGTAACACGCAAACCAAAGTCTGTTTGACCATTAAACACAACTTCCTTCTGCATTTCACCACAGAAAGTGTAAATTCGATAAAGCCAGCAATCCTCGCCAGCGATAAGTCTTACCGAATGTATTAATACACAGAAAAGGTCATTCCCAGGCCTGCAATGCGACTATAATGGTACAAGAGTAAATCTCCTCGACGTTAAAGGAAGAAAGCTTACCATTCTTGACGAAGCGAGGATTGTGCGGGCAGTAGGACAGTAAGATTTGTTAAATACGTTCCTGTGCAATGCTGAGAGGTTGCTACTTAATCGCTGAACGTTTCTCAGAGAGCGATACATGGCGCTGTTCAGGCTGTCACAGACTAAATAGGAGGGGAGGAGGTCGAAGGCGGAACCTTAGAAAATCCAACCACGGCCCCCTTGAGTGGGAGGAAATATACAGCCGGAACACCAGGAAGAGAGCGGCAATAATGGCTTGTTCTGAGTTATGGGTTAGATTTTTTTTAATCACGGTCTTCCAAATAAAAAGTATTTTTAACTTTGGTTAAAATACAATATGCTTTTGTTATTTTAAATCTACCACATTACCTGTGAAATCGCCATCGCATCTCATTCCCTTCTCATGTTTAGAAATATAATTATATAAATATATCGCTAGAAACTAAAGAAAACTGGAGGGGTATCTGTTTACTGTTGCTAACATCTTGTGTACAGTACATATTGTTTAATGGATTTAACCGTGTCTAGTGTGCGACCAGATCTTTCTCCGAAAGCAATCGGAATACAATGTTTGTGTTTATCTGCAGTTGATACCAAGGAATTGCAATGAAGAATCTGTGTGCAGTATACTGTAGTGGGTCTAAATACTAATACAGTACTGACCTACGACGTGATTTTATTGTTTCTAATGTAGTTTTGTTATTAGTTGTATGATGGTGGTCAGAATCTCCGCTATATAGTTTCCATTGATCAGCTGTTAGTTCAGATTCCAGCTTCAGCAATAAGACCTGCATTGTGCAGTCCTATAGATTACTTGCCTATGGTTTTGTTTTCTTAGACTTTATTTATCCGATATAAATATATTACTGTGTTGTCATATGTCACGAATCCGTTCCTGGTGGTTCAGGTTGATCGTGGTGTACACACAGCTAATGTAAATGAATGGAGAAATAAAATAAATGTTCTCTCTTTTTGAATAGAGCAGTTTGTCTTTTTGCATCTCGACAGCAAAAATAGTGGCACCTTGGTTTGCACAGGAACCCCTTTTTAACATATTTTGATCGTGTTGGCACTGCTACTGCATCCATCAAGTCTGGAGTAATTCGCCTGCATCCATGGATCGTCAACAACATCTACAGGTGTGGTGGAGAGCATACTGACCAGCTGCATCACAGTCTGGTACGGCAACTGCACCGCATCCGACCGTAAGGCACTGCAGCAGGTGGTCAAAAGGGCACAACACATCATCGGCAACGCCTTACCATCCATCCAGGAAATCTACAACACCAGGTGTGACCCCACTCACAACTTGTTTGTCCGCCTACAATCTGGTAGAAGGTTCCAGACGTTCCAGTCGCACATAACAAGACTCTGAAATAGCTTCTTCCCCAGAGCTGTCAAGCTGGTGACCCCCCCACTCCCACCCACCGTCACAAGGAGCACAATTTAGAGACAACATGTAATCTAGTCACTGTGTCATTAGATGGTAGAGGGAAACCAATGTACCCAGCAAAAATCCAGATACTAACCCGTCAATCTGGAATTGGCGATAGGGCCCAGGAGGTGAGAGGCAGCAGTGAAAATAACCTGGTCTCAAGCACAACGGTCCATCCATTTTCAAACCACTTTGCCCAATACAAGGTCACAGAGGAGCTGGAGACTGTCCTGGCAAGCAAGCAACGGGCTCAAAGCAGGATACACCTTAGACCAGATGCCAGTTCATCACAAGGTACACATGGGCCCAGACACGAACACACTACCCAGCAGTACATCTTCGGGTGGAGCACCCAGAGGAAAGAACATACAGACTCCACATAGATAATTGAACCAGAGTTGAACCCAGAGCCCCAGGGCTGTGAAGCAGCAATGCTAACCACGCCAACACCATCTCAGACATGTGTCATTTTAAAGGAGGTTCGCCCTCCTGCAACATTGCCATGGTGAGGACACTAGAGGTCAGTACAAACTAAAATACAGTAATATTACTAGTTAATTAAGTCAGTCAGTAGAGAATATTGATAATTAAAATACAGTACACAATATTTTACAAATTTCGTATGAACTGTTACTCTCCTTTTTCCGTATAATTATTAGTTAAATGTCAATAGTACCTAATGTTGAAAGGAGTACTTTGTTCTTTTTTGGTAATGATGTGTACGTCGACATGGGTGAAACGATATTATAAATGCCCACATTTTCATTACTTCATTCTGAATTATTACACAGACAACCTTTTTTTGTATTGGTGGCCAGTGTGACATGGTATACTTTATGTGAATTACCGTGATATTTTTAGAAAAGCTCCAGAGCAGAAATAAATCTTAAAAGTATTATACAATGAGCTCAGTCTCCTGCCAGCTTTATCTCATATTCATTTTGAATTTAAACTATATGGCACTAAAATGTAATGTACTCACTGTACAGCATTTTGACATTTGCCAGCTGGTGTAATAAGCATTGAATGTAACTAAGGGCAACCTCAAGCTATTCTTAAGCAGTCGAGCTCCCTATAACTACTGTATATGTCGTTGATACTCCTCAAAGATATGTCATAAAATACAGATCTTTTTTAGACACAGGATAAGAATAATCTGTTTATGCTCAGCTAAAGCACAATTTTGTCATCAATTTTGTCTGTCATCTTTGAAAATCCCAGTCAGGTTTAAATAAAAAAGTAGTTTGAATATATTGCGTCTCTGAAGAAATGCAGAAATAAAGTATTAATCGGAATATTATTTCCATTGTATGAAAACGTTTTGCCTCCTTTTAATATCAATGCTTGCAATAAAGAAGGCAACATTATTTTTTTTTCTAGTGACAATAAATTTCCACATGAGCAGTTAAATTAATGAACAATGACTGAAGCATCCAGAAAATAATCTAAACGAACCACATATATTGTTTTAACCTTCTTTTATATTGTATTTATTTGATTTGATACACAATATTAAATCTGATTATAATGCCACAGCACCCATACTTAATTTCACTCATACTTTTCTGATCATCTTGCTGAGGACAGGTTCATTTAATTCAGGAACATGAGGAGCAGAGCTGTGAAAAGGACATAAGCATACGTTTCCTTGCAGAAGTATTCACTCCCAAGGATACTCCATTTTGTTGAATTACCAGTGATGTACAGTACAGTACATACATTTTTGAAGTGAGTGTTTTTCAATCAAAACTTGGATGCTCAAGCTGAACGTTTTAATGGATGAAAGAAGTTAAATGGCAGTGAAAACTCCAAAGAAAAATAAAACTAAAACACAAACTGAAATATGTGCAGTAATTTTACACATTGGTGGAAATCCATTTATATGAAGCTCCAATGGTACAATCAAAGTGGAGCTTTAGCTGGTACAGGGCATGGTAGTTAGCAGTACTGCCTCAGATCCCAGTTGTCCTGGGTTCAATTACAGCTTGGAGTGCTTGTCTGTGGAGTTTGCATCTCCCTATATTTGTATGCATTTTTGCTTGTTTGCTTCAGTTCATTTTCATCTTCCTAAAATATGAAAATCAAGATAGACTGGCTACACTAAAACACCCAGTTTTGTGGAGGGTCAACAAGACGGACTGGAAGGCCTCCTCTCTTTCATGACTCATAATGCTCATGTTAAAATTGCTCTTTTTAAGTAGCTCAACCTCTTTACATCATATAGTCAAGTTATTATAGATCATGTTTAAAGCATGCACTATTCTTAAATATAAAGACTGCAAGAAGGAGGGAGACAAACAATCCAGGCAGAGATCATAACAGGCAAGAAGACCCAGACTTTGCACAGCTGCTCTAATGTAAGTGGCACTTCTATATACAGTAGGTTTACCTCATATTAATCACACAAATCACATAATGTTCCCACAAAATACAAAAACCCTCAGGTTTGATCAGTTCCAGGTGCCATGGCAGAAATAAAACATGCATGTATGCAAATAAAGGCTCTGGGATGTTGTGACACTTTAAACGGATAAAGGATAAAGTACAGTAGCTTTCTAATACTGTATTGAAATAAATATGTAAAATTACTTAGATAGAGACAGTAGCATCTTTGAAACTGGAGAGGGAGCCAGCTACCTAAAAACAGCAATAATAAAAAATACATCTAGACATAATATGCAGTACTACATAAATGAGACTTTTACACTTATAACTCTAGGTTAATTAACCTGAAGCCATTCTTATAGATTAGGCATTTCAAGATTAGCACTGCTCTGCGACCGTGAAACTACTGATCTTTTCCTTCTAAGATTAGCATTTATCTCACAGATATTTAAAAAAACATGTACCTAGCAGGAATTTAACCCGAAGTTTTGTCCTCAAGTAATTGTTTAGCTAAGACCTATTGACTGGAAGAACAGCAAAACCACGGTGTGTGGGACAATGTTTACAAGTGACTTTCTAAATAGTTCATACTGAAGTTCCTATATTTCATTTGTCTGAACTGTGGGAAAACAAGAACTGATTCCAGGTCAGATAACGAAGCCACCCTACACGGTTTGCTCCTCCCCCAGATGATCTGTAACTTTCAACCGTGCCTCTGGGGAAGCACTGGTGCAATAATTGGGAAATCATCAGCACAAGCAAGCTGTGGAGCTCTTCCTGACCTCATAAACTAAAGGCCTAACTGAGTACAGCCAAGTGTTGCACACCCTGCAATGGATCACTCAGCTGGCAAGAACAAAGTTAAAGTTGCAGTGGTGGGAGGAGGTTTGGTAAGAAATAAATTAAAACTCTATACTGTATCGTGCTGTACTGAATATGCTAGGGGCAGAGTCAGTTATAAATTGTAACATCTAAAGTACATTCATAAGACACTCAATTGGAAATATAAGACTTGGAAGTGTGAATCTTATTGTATCAAGTCACCATTCTGCTTTGTGCCTTATTTTTGGTGACTTCTTTTCATTGCATCATGCCTGGTTATTATTGAAATGCAGCAATGGTCTATAGTATATCAATATGTCACTATTCATAGACAAATACAGCCACTATTATGTGAAATCAAAATTTTTGTCTCCTATGATATGAAATGGTATATGTATGGTTTTTGAAAATGAAACCC
Organism: Lepisosteus platostomus; assembly: GCF_059453375.1. Lineage (NCBI taxonomy): Eukaryota > Metazoa > Chordata > Actinopteri > Semionotiformes > Lepisosteidae > Lepisosteus > Lepisosteus platostomus. The sequence goes on along the minus strand of NC_142627.1, from coordinate 20,545,507 downwards.
CTGGAACCCTTTCTATTTGGTTTTTGTGTGAGACTCCTACTGCATTTAATCAGATCTGATGGGGGATATCCTAACAGGGGATATATGACTTTCAGAATTATCAGTTTTCTGTAGCAGCTCCAAAGAATGTCATCAAGGAGATAATAATGGGGCTTAAAAATAATTTTTCAGGGATGTGGAGCCTATTATCCATCATCCAGGTGGATGCTACACACTGGTGGTGGTGGAGGGGAGTTCTCATTACCTGTAAAGCGCTTTGAGTGGAGTGTCCAGAAAAGAGCTATATAAGTGTAAGCAATTATTAATTATTCTTATCAGAAAAATACCAATCTGATATGTAACCCAGTGGGTTATGATGGAGGGCTAATGTCACAATCAGGCTTTGAGCTTTCCAGATTGTTTGAATGTACCCATAAAATATAAGTAAATCTATGGATGGAGTCAAGTCATGATGAGAGATAGATGAACTGCTTACATGTATTTTTAAATATTTGGAATAATGTTTCCAGTGGGTGGCTTGGTGGTTTGATGGTTAGCACAGTTTCCTCACAGCTCTTGGGTAATGAGTTCCATTTCAGCCTCTGTCTGCAGTTTGCTTGTTGTCTGTCCTACAATGGACTGGTGTCCTGTCCACGGCGTACCTTGACATGCGCCTGTTGCTTGCTGGGATAGTCTCCCGCACCCATGAATCCGTTGAAGTGGTTAAGAAAATGGATGGATGGATTTGCTAATGTGTAATGTGCATGAAAATGTATTTCAAAATTTGTACTTGTTTAATTTTTTAGTTGACATCACTTACTTGTTGTTTTGCTCTACCTTGTTTTATTAAGCTGATGGATTTAAAAATTATGTTTGTGAAAGATGTGAGTCCCATCTATGTTTGGAATTTTCTTATAAATTCCTGAGAAGAAAGCACAGTATTACAGATGTCCTACTTGCTTCCTCTAAAACAAATCTCTTGGGGTGGCATAAAGTTGTAGTCACGTTATGTATTCGGAAATTGAATTAACACAATAACAGACAAAGGTGTGATGTAAAGTAAATGTGACTTTTTTCAACATACATGGATATATTCTTGAAAAAAACTCATATTTCCCTTTAAAACAACATCTTACCTGACAGACTTTGCTTTTTGAAACCCAGGAAACCCATCTGTAGTATCCTAACAGGCTTTGATTTTTCCAGTGGGTATGAATTCTGATGTTATGTTGATAGCCTGATGTGCCTGGAGAAATATGGAAGTGATTCCAAATCAGTATTCCAGTTCTTCATGTAACATCTACCTCTTGTACAGTAGATAATATAAACAAGCTATTCTAATTGTTCTGTAAAAGAGTCAAGAAGGACTTCATAGAATTGGCAGACATTCTTTAGTACAGTATGTGATGCCTCTGGGAGTCTGGGAGTTAAGAAACCCTTCAAGATCATTACTTAAATATTGCTTGCAGGTGGGACCCACAGACTGGCTTTAAAAGTCGTGCTGTATTGATTTGGCCTGCTATCTTTTCATTTGCTGTAATTAAATTATACAAGTCTGTGAAGCCATTAAAGAGACACATTGGATATTATTCTTTTTTCTTAGGTTGGCGCTTTAAATGCCTGCTTCTTTGCCAAAAGAGGTTTTCAAGTTGAGCTTTATGAATCTAGAGAAGGTAAGTCTTTTATAGCTGTTTTTTTATTTTAGCTGTTGCTGGCAAATTATTTCCTGCTATTTCATTCGCAAATGCCAAATAATGAACATTACGGATTGCCTTAATGTCTCTCAGAGTACAGAGATTTCTCTCCATGACATGTCACTCTCCATAACAAAGTGAGAAATGTGGCTATTCAGAAGATCTTTGGAGTAGAATCACTACTGCTCCAGATCAAGAGGAGACAGTTGAGCTAGTCCAGCTACCTGGTAATGATGCCCCACAGGAGGTCTCTACTTAAGGTCCTCCAGGCCTTATTTCCCTGGCCCAGTGTATGCTGGAGGGTTTGTATATTTTGTCTTGTCTGGAAATACTCATAAATCACCTAGGAGGTCTTGAATCTGTTGAGGTGGAAAAAGAGGTGTGGTCTTCCCTGCTCAACATGCTTTCTCCCTGGTTTTCTCTGGAATAAGAGGACAGAAAATGGGTGCATGACTTTTCTTGTTTGATTTAATGAGCTAATATCAAGTTTTATATAAAAGCACATACATATCCTGCCTTCAAATTTTGCCTGTGCATTTACCAGGCTGGGACTGTACAATTAATCATGTCCCCACATATCATTTGTTTTATATGATTTCCCCTAGATATTCGAAGAGCCAAAGTGGTCAAAGGGAGAAGTATTAACCTGGCTCTTTCTCACAGAGGTCGAGAAGCTTTGGAAGCTGTCGGAATGGAAGATAAGGTAGAGTTCTAAACCCCATGTGGCGTTCTTTCTGTAGAAGTTAATGTTAGATTTTAATCATTTTAATTTTAATTACCGACCCGTGGACAGACCCACGGGTATCAACAGCGTAGCAGTGAAAATGAGGGTATGTCAAATACAATTTTAATGAGAAACAAGTGCCCCAGGGCAGGTGATTGCCATTTAGATCATCATGGTAAATCTTTTACTGATTGCTCCAGGTTCAATTCTGGAGGCCAGATTTCTGTCCTCTCCATGGGCCCTTATTAAATCCAGTCAGTTTTTATACAGTCACAGCTGTTTTACAGTGAGCATTTAGGGTGACTCATTCTCACTTCTTCTCTGAGAGGTCTTTGAAGGACACTGACAGGAAAACGTCCATCTTAAATCTTTGCAAAGAGTCATCTGCAAGTATGCTCATAAGATTGAGTTTTTTTGTAATTATTTAACTTTATATTTTGATAAAAAGTGGCATGTTAAAATCCCTGCTACTCGAACTTTTGGTTTTAGGTGGTGTCAAAAGGGATCCCCATGCATGGAAGAATGATACACCCTCCGAGTGGGAAAAGTTCACCAATCTTCTACGGCAAGAAAGGACAGGTATTTCAGTCTTTGAAATGCTATGTGGATAACATTTGTAACCTCTTCAAAATCAACATGCTCATTAAACATGTCTGTTAATGATTGCTGCTGTCTCATCAGGCTGAAATAATTGCATAATGTGGGAATACATTGGAACAGGATACAGTGTAAACGAATTGTTTTCAGCACATTTTATACTGTAAAATGTTTTCATCCCTGCTAACCTGTTGTAGAAAGTTTATATGCTGCCCCCCCCCCCCTCGCCAGAAATAGAGAACAAACCTAAAAAGTTTTTTAACACCAGCTGAATGTTTGAACAAGATTAGAATAACTTCTTATTCTCTTGTTCAGCTTGGAAGTTACTCACATTAAAATAATATCAGTATATTTCAGTTTTACACTGCAGGATTATATTCTGGATTTGAGTTTGACTCCTACATTAATCACAGCTAAAGATAGAGCAGTGTTCAGATAAGAAATGTCTTACTGAAGCTTATGATAAAAAATCAAATGTATTATTCTGCTATTTGTGCAACACAGATCTAGGAAAAATGTATCCATATACATTTCTGTGATTATTATGATTAATTGAGCAGTGGATTGAACAGCAGGGTCTTTGACTCTCAGAGTAGAAGAGCTACATACAGTGGTAATGACATCACAGGAGATTAGTGAAGCAAGGAAATCACTGCACAGAGCAAGTGAATAATCACTATACAGAGAAAGATGGGATTTTGGCAGCATTCCACAGGGTAACAAACAATTAACTTCTGTAGACCCTAAGGTATAAGATAAAAACAGCAGTTTTGATGGATGTGCGAAAATTGAAGTGAAGGCAGTTGCCTCAGGTAATGTCATGAGGTCTTAGCAGAAGTTATTTGGGAAGAATATAAATGTGATCAGCATTGGCAATACCAATTAGAAAGGCACTTGCCTGATCCAGGCATCATGGATTGCATGCCTAGTCATTTCACTGGTTGACTGTGACGAGGGATCTCACAGAGTTGGCTGAGGGCTGGGAGGGGTAGCCAGGGCTCTTCTGTGTGCACGTGACAATTTGACCCTTGTAGCCTCTCAGCCACTTGCAGGTTTGCGGTGCCGTGGGTGACAATGCGACATGCCTCTCTTCCATTGGATAAGAAACTAGTGTTTGGTGGACTGGTTGCTTCTAATTTGTAATATTTCTGTTGAGCTTTTCAGTCAAGGGAATTGATAGGCAATAAGAGGCATTTGCTTTTAAAGAGCAGGCAAGTTTGCTCAGAATGATTGAACTAACTGCAGCAAAACAATCCATTTTACTAGATAGGCAGGAGATGCTTAAATCACACTTGACTGCATTAATTTGCAGGAATTGTACAGTACATTTCAAAATGAAGTACAGCTAGATTACAATTTGCTGGTGAAAAACATGTGACATTGTGGTCAGATACTTTTTCTCATCCTCAGAATTGATTTATTCCCCTATATTGCAGTACATCCTGTCTGTGGACAGAGCCAACCTCAATAAGGAACTCTTGTCTGGTAAGTGATAAATCACATTTGTTGTGATTTATTCTAAAATATACTGGCTAACCAGTTTGTAAAAATGAATAACATCATACTATATCAGTGGCTAATGTGTAATAGCTCCATTCACAGTGTAGGTAAAAAAGCATTTAGCTTGGAGGTACAATTCACCCCAAACCAATCAAATTCTTAGACTCTTAGTATCTACATGTTAGTGTTTATTATTTCTCATTGATGGTACTGGGGGAGTACAATTGACAAATGAAGTCCTTTATCTAACCACAGAGCCTGTGAAGCACACACGTGATATAGTTGTGGATTAAATCACATTTAACCAATACAAACTATGTGAGAACAGGTGAGAAGGAACAACCCCTTCCTTTTAGTGGCAACACTTGTATCAAAGGACAATTTGGCCTTTATGCTAATGTCATTCTTGGTCTTTTAACGAGAGGTAATTCAATACATTTTCTACCTGTGCCTCTGGAGGTGCGATTCTCGAAAAGGTTGTTAAATTAATCAGCTAGATCGCTTAGTCTCTATTTGGTAAAGGTGGAAAAGGGAATACATCCATTTGCAGCTGTTTTCAAAACACAACTTTCTTCACATTCAATACCCAGGCTTAGCTTTATCTCAGCCATCAGGGCTTTTCGTAGCAAATATCAGGAATATAATTTGGTTCTAAGATGTAATGTGATCTACTTAGAAAATATTTTCTACTCCGCAATAACGCAACTTTACAGGTACAGTATACAGTATGTAAAAAATGATTTTCAGATTTTTTTAAAACAAGAAATGTCATTTTGTGAATTCCATATGCTTTAAACTGCTCATTCAGGTGCTTTAAAGGAAGATAACATTAACATTTTCTCTACTTTTTTTTTTAAGCGGCTGAGGGTTATCCTAACACTAAGATGAACTTTGGACACAAGCTACTGGATTGGAATTTGGAATCTGGGGCAATGACATTTCTTAGGTAAACAATAAGAACACACACTTGTATACTTGTGCCTCCTGCTGAGAAAAAAAATAGTACTAGAAATTAGAATTAGAAATAATAGAATAATAGAAGAACTTTTTTCTTCAGTATCTGATAATAAAAGCTTGTCCCCTTGTAGGAGGCTACTGTATTTTTGACCATTAAGGGTTATTTTTTACTGAATAATGATGAATTGATCTGAAGTGAAAAGACAAGGATATTGATGTGCAATAATTCTTTATTCATTCTTTCCACATATAGACTCAGATTTAAGGTTTGTGCTTTTGCAAACAGTTTACAAGGAGAAAATGAAGCTTCTTTAATGATGTCTACTTATTGAAAATCAGGAGGTTTCTTGGGTCAGCTTGACAAATGCAGCTGCTGAGAAAGAACAAATTGCTGCTTTGACATTTTCACCTTTTGTGACATCCCAGCAATTTTCTTTTCTTCTGAACAATAATGTCAACTTCATACCTGTTTTTTATTATTATTTCGGTGACTTTGATGCTTAAGAGAACATAATGCTGTGCCTGTACTGTGTCTTTGTGTGGATGCAGGTCAGATGGCTCGAAAGAAGAAATGGTGTGTGACCTCATTGTGGGTTGTGATGGGGCCTTTTCAGCCATCAGAAAGCAGTTCATGCGTCAAAGCCGGTTTAATTACAGCCAGACGTACATTCCACATGGCTATATGGAACTCACAATACCTCCAAAAAATGGCGATGTAAGAAACTCTTTAGTGTGCATGTGTTTAAAATAGTCAGGGTAGATGAAAGTACAGCGATGGGTACAGCTTTAAAATAAACGTTTTTCTTAAAATTCAGAAAACAGGAAGCCTGAAAGGTCTTTTCCGTGAAATATTTGTATCTATCTGCTCTTATATTTAAAAGAACGCTATAAAAGACAACTCTTGACAGGGTTTTCAAAATAAAACTGTCTAAAATCTTAAGGACACAGGCCACATTTCTTTGAGGTTTTCTTGGAGAGAGGTTGTTAATTTGTGGGCTCGTGATCCAAAACTTAAGTATTGTTTGTTTTTCCAGGGCGGGGTTTGGATTGTTTATGCAGCGATCAATTGATGGATCCATTTCATGACAATCAATGCAAGCTTTCTGCTCCCCTGGCTGTTGTTTAAGCCTCCACTTACTTCCTTTGTTGATGTTTCTAACAGTTTGCCATGGAACCAAACTACCTCCACATCTGGCCAAGGAACACCTTCATGATGATAGCTCTACCAAACTTAGTAAGTGCTGTTTGAGTAACAGAAAGAAAATGTTGTTACTCAATGCAGAATCTGCTTCATTTCTCATATTCAAATAAAATTAGTGGAGACACAAAAATAATGTTTAAGTGATAAAATATTATATTCCTGGGATTCTCTTTGTCTTGATTCTTGTTGCATCTTATTACAGAGTTACACCTTTAAACATTTCTTTTATTAAATTGGAACAAAATGTATGCTACTGTATATAAGTTCACCGCTGAACCATGAAGTACTGTATAATAGGTTTCACTGGAGTGACCAATTCTGTCCCAAGAACTTAGTGGGTAAATGATCCCCAAGGAGTTTACAGTAGTAGATTATTTATGAGACAGTGACAGGATTGGAGGAGTGTTTGGTGAGAATAGATTTGGAAATGTAATTTTGAGCTAGATTTTTCAGAGCCTTGAATATTAGAACCATGATATTTAATTTGACTTTGAATTCAGCTCAATGCTAAAACTGTTATACTGTATGTTCATGAGATTTCATTCATCTTAACTTCAGGCTGATGAATTATAAACATACTGTATTACAGCCTTTTTAAGGAGTCAGTGGGAAGTACATCAGTTTAGTCAGTATAAGAAAATACATCAAGCATGAATGTTTCTGCATCTATTTCAGAACATTTCAAGCTACAGTGAATGTTTAGCACCTGTAAAAAGAAATCATATTAAAAGTGATATTAGAAGTCTGCTCCTCAAAGGACAGGATTGGATTAGAGATAACACCAAGATTTTATACATCTGCGCAAGGTCGAATCTCATCTCCGTTGATGAATGAGTTGAATTTTTCATATTTTCAGAGAATTTTGCTGCAAGGGATTCTGGGACCTAAACACTTACAGCCTTTCCAATCATTTCACCAAGGCTGTATGATCAATAGTCAGAAACAACACAAAGATCTAATAAGAGTAGAGACAAAACCAGAATCAGCATTTATCAATAACGTATTGACAATCCAGCTCATAGATCTGAAACCAGACTAAAAGAGTTCAGTGGGACTGTTAACAGATAAACTAGATACACAATAGTCAGTGGACATCTATCTTAGTAGATATACATCTACAAACTAGATGACTCTGTGGTTGATATACAATAGTACACTCAGAGACCTTTACCAAAAATAGTAGATGAGAAGCAGGGTTTCAATGATAAAGGCAATCTAGGATGTTAACAATGGTTTAATTTCAACCAAAAGCTAAATCCTCATGACTGCATAGCTCAGAACCATTTTCTTTTCTGACTGTGTTGTGCAATGGAAAATGGAAAGTGTAACTGACCTCATGATTGCAAGTTCACGTGACTCCAGTGCTGCAGATTAAAATCACCCCTTTTCTGTGGAATCATTGTTTATTCCTTTCTTCACAGGACATGACTTTTACCTGCACCCTTTTCATGCCTTTCGAAGAGTTCGAGAAAATCACTACTCCAGAACAAGCCATGGAATTTTTTGAGAGATACTTCCCAGATGCTATTCCTCTCATTGGAATGTAAGGGGCATTTGTGTGTACAGCAGCCTCATGGCTAAATGTGGTCAACCATTTAATAATAATAATAATAATAATAATAATAATAATAATAATAATAATAATAATACATGAATGGATAAAAGGTGACCTGTTTTTGCAACCAAGAGCTTGTAAGTGGTAACTAATCATGGAGACTTTCAAGAAGGAAATACACATGTATATGTGTATATCCCCGTTTTCGAGAGCCAGAATACAACAGAAAGAACATTGTAGAAGTATTTTAAGACTTCTGTATGGTGTGGTTACAGAACTTGTGTCACATGAAAGGTTGATCACGTATCACTTCTAAAAGCAATATTTCACCCTGTTCTTTTTCTCTGAACACAAGCTGGTCCTTGTGATCTCTCTTCATGACAGTTTAGCGCTCGCAGTAAGCTTGGATGTCTATTCCTCCCCATCAGGGCGGCCCTGAGAAATGATTTTTTCCGCCTGCCACCGCAGGCCATGGTGTCAGTGAAGTGCTCTTTGTATCACATTGGAACCAAGTGTGTGCTAATGGGAGATGCAGCCCATGCTGTGGTGCCCTTTTATGGGCAGGGCATGAATGCGGTAAGTTATAAAAGAGATCGGCCTTGCCATTTTTATATTGTAATCTGTCCATTTTTTTAATTTAACCATCAGATCAAGTCTTTTATTATGTATATTTTAAAAATATTATTATTTTACACATTACATTACTAAAGTACTAAAAATGAGCTTGTCCTAGTTACTGTCCTGAATTTTAAATGGCTGAGTTATGCAATATGAATTACATTTTCCTATTCTTAGCAGTTGTGAATGGGTAATCTCATTAAACGTAAATCAAAGGCTTATTAAAATAAGCACTGGGAAATGTTGAATTCATTGTGACCGTATTGTCAAAGGTTGGTGGAATTCAGTTATCAAATTTCTTTTGCAGACTATCATTGCAACTGTGTTTTCCCCCTCCTTTATAGGGCTTTGAAGATTGTCTTGTTTTCAATGATTTAATGGATCAATATAACAACGATTTCAGTGAGTACATTTTGGAAGCTTCTTGTCACAAAAATTGTTTTCATTTCAGTATGAAAAGGAAGTAAACTTATAAACCTATGAAGAAAATAAATACCAAATACAGTGCATTTTTTAACAAATTTACCCTTACTTTCTTTTAGGTAGAGTTCTTCCAGAATTTTCAAGACTTCGAGTGCCTGATGACCATGCTATAGCAGACCTCGCTATGTACAACTATATTGAGGTAACACAATAACTTTTGGTGCAACACATACAGTAAAGTGGATAAATAGTAACACAATAACAGAGACTTTTTCCTCTGTTATTTTTTAAACTGTTTTGAGTGACAAATTGTTACGTTAACACAGTCTGAGAGAGACAACAGTGTAGTTCATTCTTCATTCTAACTCCAAGGTTCTCAAATATGCATTAATAATATTCACTAATTGCGTCTCTGAAAACAAAGCTCCTTCACCTTTTTATAATGCACATTTAATGAGAGGGCTGTTCTCTGTCCATTGTCTTCCTTTCCCTAGGAAAGATGCAGAACTTTGAAATGTTCTTATATTCACTGAAGCAGAAACACAGAACACATGCATGTAAATGTTGTTTTTACTGAACACACAGTTATTTAAATCATCATAAATTGTACAGGGCAGTTTTACTGTTTTATTTTTCTCAAGATTTAAACAGAAATGTAAATATGTATCCTGACATTATGTTTCTGGCAGCACTCAAAGCCTAGTTGTCCAGTTACTGTTAGTACTGGGAGGACAGTTGTGGCTGATATTACTCAAAGACACTGAGTTTGCAACACATTTTATTAAGAGAAAAGGGGTGCACAAATATGAGTAATCCAGCAGTCAAGTGAATAAGTCTCTTTGAACCTTTTGTTTCCAGATGAAAGAGAGATGCACAGACTGTACCACTGATTTACCCGGCAACACACACATTTCCCTGCTCTCTGTAGATTGTTTTTCTAGACTTTTGAATGGTGCTATATTTTTGTTTCCTTTGTGTACAAGGGTGTTCTCATTTCACTAATTATTCTACATGTGCACTAAGAGTAATTCACGGAAACACACTTTTACTTATATTTTTTCTTTGTAAAGAAATACTGTGGCTATTGCTGTTGTTGATTTTAACCTAAACGACACAGCAAAATCAATTTTGCATCCGTTTATTCTACATGTGGAATAGCTTTGATTTTTTTGTTTGTGCATAAAATATTCTGAAACACATCAGTCTCAAGCATGTTTCTTACTGTATCTAATATTTCTTCTTTCTAGAACGCTACTATGAAATATACTGTGGTAGGCTCATTAACAAAGATAAAAGAAATATATTTGCAATTTTAAAAGCAAACCTGTTTTTTTCAGATGCGTGCACATGTTAATTCCAAGTGGTTCCTGTTCCGAAAATATCTTGATATGGTTCTTCATTTCCTCATGCCTAATACCATAATCCCTCTATACACTATGGTGAGTCAAAACTACTCCAAAAAGGTTTTCATTCTGTGCAAGTTTTAGCCTGAACAGGGATTAAGATTCTATATTGTATACAAAAGAATATACTGTATATGAATATACTGTATGTTGTTCCTTCTTTTTTCAGTATTATAGAGTAGTATGTCTCAAATCTGATCGTAGTGGGGCCAGAGTGTTAGTAGATTTGTAACATGTCAATGGTACATGTAGATAATCACATACACGGTCACTACTGTATTTTAAAAACAGCAAAGGAGGAGAGGAGATGCTATTGGCATTAAAGTGTCTTCATTAATGTAGTGAAGTGAAAAAATACAATTCACATCTGTTAAAAACTCTTTTATTACTACTATTTTCACCCAAGGCCTTCTACATCAGTCCTACACACAGCCTCTTGTCTTGATTGAGGCACATAATCATTGGCAAACTATTACCATAATTATCGCATTATTTCTATCATTGACCATTATTAGGCAGGCAATGGTCAGAGAAAATACACAAGGGATGGATAAGAGGCAGAACTGTGCAAGTAAATGAAAAATTACAGAATAGAAGATCCCATATGCAGGTTTTGAATTGCTGGAGACTGTAAGCGGATTGCTTTTCAAACAACCAGCCAACAGAATGGATTCAAAAGACGTTTTATAGACTCTGTTATTCTTAATTTTTCAAAGCCTTGACAGAAAACGATTGATCTTTAATTGTAGTGTTTTGCACAGTAGCCTTCATACTGCAAACAGAGCATCTTTGCACTTGGGTCACCCCGTCTTTGACTTGCCTTGTACCCACAGGTTACATTCACCAGAATCAGGTACCATGAAGCAGTAAATCGATGGCAATGGCAGAACAAGGTAAGGGGGCTTTTTGCTGACCTGTCATTCACTGAACTGTACAAAGGCGACGGGGGTTTCTTAAAAGCATTACATTACTGTACTTGCTCACGTCAAAGTGGAAAACTGCCTTTCAGTTTTTTGGTTCGATCCCAATAGGCACGAAACAGAGAGACACGCAGAGTGTATTTGGTGTAGCTAGCCTGGCTGCCCAGACCCCCCATACACCCTCTGCATCATGAGGGCAGAGCCGGGGGGTTGCTGCAGGAGTGTATATGGACAGAAAGTCTCGGGTTCAAGGCTTATAATACATCAACCGGCAGCAGTGTGAGAGATTAGGATCTTCCAAATCTTCCTTTGAGTCTTCCTTTGAAGATCTTTGGGTCTTCATTCCAAATCTCTGTTATATCTTTGTTCCATAATTCCATAAAGTACCGTACCTATTCAACATCATATTAATCAAATCGCTTTTTTGATATTTTAAGATACTTTTTTCTAACTGAGCTTTGAGTTTTTAAATCAATTTTAATTTTACATTTTCATTTACAGAGATCATTTAGCAATAAGAAACTTTCATGTAAAGAGACCATGTTGATGCTTTTCTTTAAAAAAAAAAACACTGCTCTGTTTCCATTCAGGTGATCAACCGAGGCCTGGTATTGTGTGCTGTGGCATCAGTAACAGGTGGAGCATACATGCTTGTCAAGTACTGTCCCCGTGTTCCTAGCGTTCAGCTGCATCAGCTGTGGAGCAGGGCTCAGAGCCTGAAGCTTTTCTAGCATCGCCACCAAGGTGATTCTCAGATATCAGTGCCTCAGGGCAGATGAATTTAAATCACTGTAACCATGAAGGGCATCGAAACAAGTATGCCAAACGATTTCACAGGCTGTTTGGGTGAGAAACAGAACTATTGCCATTGATTTTCTAATTTAAGAATGTAGTGCTTTGAATAATTTAAAATGTCACAATTTGCTGTTTTATAAAAAGAAAATATAATGTGGCCCTGGGTGCAGTGATTTTTGTCATATAGTGTACAGTCACTTATACAGTTACTGTAAATTGCGCACACAAACAGTAGGGCAAGGAGATGCCTGATTGTGTAGCAGAATTTCAGAATTCTCTGAAAGAGATCAGATACGAAATACTGTACTTGATAAACCTTGACAATATTGTCCTCATTGCTTTGTTATTCTCACAGCAAATTTGATTTAAAGTGAAATGTAAATGTAATTAGGGCCTTTGTTTGTAAACAAAACACTAATAAAACCGTCAGAATGCAGAAATTTAAATCTGTATTAATCTAATAAACACCAGAAAAGCGCAATAAAAGGGTTAAATACTGTAGTCTGCATCGATTTCACCCCTTTCACTTTTGACATCTTGTTAGATGTGCAGAACAGGACATGCACTATGGATTTTACAACATAATTGCAAGGCAAAAAAAGCTCACTGTGTTAGTCAAAACACAATGGAAAATAATGGTCACACCTGGGCCAATCAAACGTACTTCTGTTCCATATACTGTATGTGGTGAACACACAAAAACCTTTAAATCCTTTCAAATGGACAGAGTTTAATATTTATGAATGCTGCCCTTTTTCCAACAATAATTAAGTATATGAGTGTGAAGGAAAATAGATTATTTTATATTAAATAGATAGTTAAATGGCTATTGTAATATTTCTGTAATAAATTATTGAATACCTGTTTGTTTGAGAATTATGTTGAAAAAAGGTAGACTGGGAGCAAAAATAAGAAGCATCACTAATCTAGAAAAGGCTTTATGGAAAAATAATTTACCAGGTAATCCTTACAGATTATCACTATATACAGAACGAAAGAGTGGAGTATGCAGAAGATGGATGTTTGATGGGAACCTTCACTCATTTATCAAAAGGTCAAAGCCCAGTGCAGATAACCTGTTAATGAATGAGTTCCATTAACTTATACAGAGGATAACACCACCTTCTGTCACCTGATCTACAAGCTACTGTAAAACACTTTTTTTATTAACATACAGCAAGACAAAGCCACACGTACAGTATATACACAGGAGTTGCCAGTTCCACTCCTCGGGGTTGTGAATCCAGAAGGTTTTTTAGGTCTCCTTAAGTTATTTGCAGCACTTCGCCTGGAAGAAGTGTTATTTTATCAAAGTTACTTCGATCACTATCATTCCTTCACAATGTCTAGTTGAAGGGACAAGTGTGTTAGGCTCCAGGCCAGAAGACCAGAGATGGAGATTGTCATTATATCGAAAGCCACCTCATGTAAGTATTCAGATACACAGTATACCATGTGACATGCCAGTATGCTGAGCAAGATAATCGCATCCCTGCCAGTGCATCACCTTGATTTTGTGTATTTTGAGTGCCTGTTCATTCAATCTCACAGACAGAACCACTGCAGGCTCCTATGTCTTTCACTGCCCCCCTGGGAAAGTATGCACATTCCTCTTTTGGTCTTCTCTCTTGGTTTCACTCACTGAAACTATTAAATGAACAATATGGGCTAAATGAGTTCCTGTCATTTGTACCCTTAACTTTAAAATCCAGGAAATCTATGTGGGGTATTTGTGCATCATGCTCATCAATGACCTGTTTGTGGCAAAATGTTTACTATGCTATAATTTTCATTTGGTCAAACTTCACGTTTTATGTGTAGGTTGTGTAGGCTTCCAGTACATAAAAATATTTTTTGAACTCGGAACACATTTTGGTTTATTTTCATATTCATTGACTCTGAATGTAATAAACTACGATACTTTATCATACATCATACAGTATGTTGTACAGAATGTGAATAGGAAAATTAACATAGAATAAAGTTTATTCAAAATAGACTTTATTTATTTTGCTATACAAGGACAATTATTTTCAGAGCTATTGTACAGGGTAGGCAATCCTTAGGTTCCTTAAAGGTTTTCTGCCCATTTCAGGAGAGGCTGCAAATTCTTTCACACTATTTCTAGACGAAAGGATATAACGCAACAAATGACTATTGATTTAGTATTAAAAATATGTTCTTTTAATTCAATTGGATCTTGTGACTCCATTTCTCATTACAGGAATGGTGATCTGACAAAGCAACCATTTGTTGCTTTCAATTAGACATCCAGTTCCTTTGCAGAAAGCAAGAAACTGCTGTATCTTTGTTCCTGATCATGGCAAACAGAAGCCTTTCTGGAGACACCTGGATGGGACGCCAGTCCATCACAGGGCACACACACTCAAGCACACAGGGAAAATTAAGAGATGTCAGTCAACCTAGCAAGCATAACTTCAATCATATCAGCAAACATAACTTTTAAAGGGAGGAAGAAACCAAAGTACCATGGCAAAAACCCCCTTAAACATGGGGAGAACATACAGTATGAACTCCATGTAGAAGGCATCCGAGCGAGGAACTACTGTAATCCAAGACCTGGTTGCACCTTCACAGACAGCTGTGTTTCTTTGTTCTGCATTTGTCAGCTGCCCAGCTTCTATGCTGCCCTATTAAACGTTATAAATACAAATAGAAATAATCTATTTGTCTGCACATAGTTATCAAAAACTGCTAGGTGATTTAACCATCATTAATGGATTATCTTCTGCAGAAGAGCTGTCCATGAGAACCTCACAGTAGAAACGTCTTTGAAACTAAGAATCCATTCATCTCACATTGTGCCCTTATAAAGGCCGAACTTTAATGACATTCACCTCCGACAAAGAGTTTTTAGAGGGAATGTCCAGGTAGTTGGTGTCATTACTTGTTATTATGAAGACTATTGATGAAGAGTTGAAAGTCACTTTCTTCTTCGGCCTTTCCCCTACTTTCTGGGACACGACGATAGGCCTGATCGGCTTCTCCACTCGGGCAATTGGCCCGTCCTTGATTGACCTCCGGATACTCACCAGACGAGCACACAGGAGCCGTAAAAGGCACCGTCGGAACTACAGGACAAAGCAGGATAATGAGAGTTTGCAAAGTTTCTGTTGCAGAGTTCCATTTCACCCCCCTTCTAGCATGTCGGCTGATGGAATCGGTGACAAGTAAGGAAACTGATAACATGGAAAAGGTATCCCTGGTAGTCTTTACTCAACTCAGACATACCCAGCAATGTTTTTTAGTCAGACAACTGGTTTGCTAATTGTATTGGTTTTGTTTACACAATACCTGATTTACATACAGTATCAGGCTCTGGATTCTTATTTTGTGTTATGTACTACAGATTGTATGTATTCTTCTTTGTATAGGATATCAATGACCACATTTCTAATCAGCCACAGACTTTTCATACTTAAGTACACGTTCTGCTGCAACAATTTACAAACAGGTAACAGATAAAGTATTAGAGCAACACTTGCAATGCATCTAATTTATCCCTTAATGAATGACACACTACAGTACAGTATGATTGCTAACAGAGAAATGTGAATGTAATGTTGTTTTAACTGATACATTTGCTATTTGTCGCGAACACATCCAATTATCTAGCATATGCTGAGTTGCAAAAAACAACTTACCTTCCTGCTCATGAAAATATAGATTACTGGGTTGTACGCTGTACTAGATTTGGCAAAAAAGGAGGGGATGATAGCTACTGTTGGTGTGACAATGTCTTTTTTACCAAAGGCTACTAACATAGACACCACAGCATAAGGGGTCCAGCAGATGAGAAAGGTAGAGATCATTAGCAGGAACATCTTTGCCACTTTTTTCTCATAGCGGAGGATTTTGATGATCTGAACTGTTTGAAGGTCTTGGATGGATCGGAGCTGCAAAAGAAAACATCTCCATTTTTAAAAGATGGACTGACATTTGAATAAAGGCATCTTCTTCCATATTTTTAGAAAGGAAAATAAAACATCATAGAAAGAAACTAACACGATTGAATACCAAAAATAATCATAATGTATGAAAATCAATGTCAATATGCCACTTCAACAATGTAAATTCAGTTTATCTTTTAATCCCTCACTGACAAGGATTATTATTATAGAAAAAATGATTATTCTCTATAATTCTAACTATAGAATAAATTGTATTCTCAATTATTATAGAGAACATACTATTTTCATTATTATTATTGAAAGCTATGATGGCACTATGTATATTTTGAATATCAAAATGCTGTGGAACACAATCTTATTTTATTTGTAATTACTGTATATGTAATTAATGTTATATGAGAACTTAAATTAGTTCTATTTTTAAGATGTTGCCATGCGACTAGCATTAACCATTTCATTCAGAGCCATGGATGAAGTGGGACTGGACTTTGATTTATGAAAGGAAAACGATTTTTTTTGCTCAAGATTATACTGTAAGTAACAGATTCATAGTAGTTGAATCACTCCTAAAATCAATGCGACAAAAATAACACTAATGAGGATTAAGGATAGAGGATATTGTTATTTCACAGGGATTATTGCTTTGCCTGGTGTCTAAACCTCAAGCAAATAAAAGAATTTCTGATACTAAATCAATCTATGCATTAAGGAATCGATTTGATTCCAAATTAATAAGATACTTCACTAGACTCACTGTTCACTTCAGTATCAATAACTATCTTTAGAAAGCAACTCTAGTGTAAGTCAAAATCATCGTGAGTCTCTGTTTCTGTTTCTTATGAAGAAATCATATCCCGCACAAAATCACTGTTAAAGTATATGAAACTATGCAGTACAATATATACTTTTGTTCATTGACAACTGAATTGTTTAGAATAAAAGTGAAAGTGTTTCGAGTGGAAGTTATGTATTAACGAGCACAAATATGCTCTCTCTAAAATAATCTACAACTTTAAATGACTTATTTAAACTTATATTTAAAGAAAATGAATGTATAAGTTTAACTGTAAGTCAATTTTTCAACACTGTGTTAAATGGACAAGCTAGGCTCCTTACCATTCGCACTGTGTATAAAATGTGTCCATAACAATATGCCATAATCCCAACAGGCACGAAGAGACAGCTCAGGAAGAAAAAGAGAATGAAGGAGGCGTCGTTGGGGTCCTTGGAACCCCAGTCCACAGAGCAGCCCAGTCTGTGCCTCTCCAGAGTGTACCTGTTCCATCCTATCAGAGGCGCCCCCGTCCAGGCCAGCGAGTAGAGCCAGATGTAAGCGATGGCTTTCCAGGACCATGTGAAGTCAATGACCTTGGCGTGGACAACTCTGATGTAGCGCTCATACGCAAGAACAGTCAGTGTCATAATGGATACGATTCCTGTGAGGAAAAACAAAGCTAAGCAAGAAGCCGTACACAAGGATCGCCAAGATATGTTTATATTTGGTTAAACAGCACTGAAACAGAAAAGCAGTGCTTCATTATATTGGTGCTGAAGAAAGTCGATCTGACAGTATCCGCAATCTGAATCTTTAATCTTCACAGCAAACCTACAGAGTAAAACCCCTTTTGAAGTATAAATATTTCATGTGCTGAAGAAGAAAAAACCCAAAACGAGGCTTGGACATTTTTATTCTTTCATTTTACCCAAATAAGATTGCAAACATGGAATATAAAATGGATCATAATTTGCACTGTAGTATTAGGTATTAAAAATAAATTGTGCCTGCAACTTGCCTTGACTTTCTAAATAGGATATAATTGTTACTTTTGAAACCAAAAGCAGACATTGCAGATATTGGTTTTCCTCTCCTTTGATTAAAAGCATAAAAGCATGAGAAATATGTGGTTTGTTATCAGCCCCATGAATCAGACCTACAGATGTATCTATTCATTATCACCAAACTTATACCTTGTAAGGGATGTGGCAACCTGACATCTATCCCAGAAGCATATGACTACACCTTGAAGGGGATGTCACACACAAAGGGACAACGTAACAGCTCCCTTTGAGTGGTATTCCATACAGTATGTAAGAAAAGACATACATACAGTATGTAAGCCATAGCTGTACAGTATGTGTACATGCCACATGTAAGAAGAGCCAACACCAATTGTTCTTCCTATGAAAACTCTGTTTGTCTTCTAATGTGTGTACTACAACCAAGACATAATTCAGTAGAACTTTCACTGAATCTGACCTAACATCCACTGAGCTCACCATAAGGTAACCATAATAGACACAATAAAAACAGACTGAGCAGGACTGTCAAGGTAACCAGCAAAATTATTGGTGCACAACAGGATAATCACTCACTGTCACGAACACCCCTTCCACAGTGAATTTGACCTCCTTCAATCTGGTTGTCAATTTCGACTGCCTGGATTCAAGTGCAATAGAACAAAGCCATCTTTTATTCCCAGAGCTATTAACATGCCTTTTTTGCAATTGGCTGTATATTTAGCTTTATTTATATATGTGAACAATATTGTGAACAAGGTAAATGTGTTTCAGGGTTTTATGCTGTGGTATGTCACAGTGTTAGAGCAATTATTATTTTTTCCCACAATCTAACGTAGAAGATTGTACAGATGATGAATAAAGGAATTAAATTACCTTTACAGTTTTGGTCAATATAAAAGATCTCAACCAAAAGCAATAGTATAGACAGAATGCACATTCAAATTATATGTGTTCTGGACATAGACAGTACAATATGTTCAAAATATATACGGTACAAGGAACATCTTAGAGTTTTGAATTTCAATAACGTTTCCTTTTACCAATAAAATTTTACATGATGTAACACAGATCAATGATATGTATTCACACCAGGAAAATATGACCTTTTTTAGGCCTCAGTAAAAAGGAGTAATGAAGAATTCCAGTTGCATTAAGCACAATACCGGTTAAGCATCACCAGTGAACTCTTCACATTACACCTTAACACATAACACTAACGAGTGTTGAGCATTTTACTGTATTAACAGAAAATCTTTATACTATATGTTTAATATTGGTCCTCCCATCACTAAAATATCTTGTTCCTTCTTGTCCCATTGTTGCAAAAGACTATTTCATATGCATGAGTGAATGAACTGTATCAAGTGTCATCACCTTTCATAGCTTTCAGTGCAGAAACACTTGTAGTTTGTCAGCTTAACACAATGAAGAAAACGAAATGCATTCTATGATTTCAGTTTTATTGTTGTTTAAGTGATAGGACAGTTTTTGTCAGAATGCAAAGTAAATTCATGGATATACAGTCCCTGTGCAGGATGATCCTCAGACATTACTCAGACCTTATTTGGTGGCAGACATTAGAAACAATCTCTACCACAGAAAGCATGTTAATGTCTAATTGCCAGACTTGCAGAATTATTTATTTCTTGGAAATGTAAGAGCCTTTATCCTTGGCCACTTCCAGAGGAGTTTAAATGTGCCTGACAACTTGGATCTTGGAATTTCATCTATTAAGGTCACCATCAGACAGTGGTGTCTACAGAAAGCTTACTGAGCTCCTAAACAGTGATCTAAACAACAGAACCTTTACTCTCATCTGGTTATCCATGACGAATCGAGGGTTCACAGGTGAGAAACATGCACTAAGACCACATTAATGCACTTGACAAAACTTCACCTTTCAGTGAAGGAACATCAGCCAGTATCATGACTGGCATGCTTATGGAATTCAGATAGAGTAATGGTACTCGGTTAGACACTGGTCTATATCATGCATACTTACTGGCCTCATTAACAGCATTAAATGCTGATACATGATGTTCTAATCCTGCATGACAACCTACCAGTTCACAAGGTCAGGGCTACATGCACTACTGTTCACCAACGGTTTGGACAGTTGAATCGTCTGCCTGCAATCATGACTCAGCCTTGAGCCATTAATGCCTTAATATTTGAAGCCTACACTCCATGGTGCAGCATACGGTTTCAAGATGATAATTACTTGTAAGTGTGCCATTGAGCAGTGGCTAAAACTGCACACAGAAGGAGCACACTGGAAAATTATGAGCTTGAAGGACAAAAAGAGCTAAGTGTTTTGAGATGAAAGGTGATTACATGAAGCTGAGAAATTATCTTGTTTCTATACCCTGCGAAGCAACACTTTTTGAAAACCCCTTGTAAATCCATCAGCTGAACACTGCACACAATGCTCTGAATTCCCATGACCAACACATGGAAGAACATCTTGATAAAAAATCAAGTTCTGGAAGACTGGGAAATCTGACTTTCTTTAATGAAAGCATTCCTCTTACTGTTTTTCAGTCAGGATTGGTCACAAAAGTACACATCTTTGGGGGTGGCAATGCTAATTACAATGCTAACTTTTCTTTTTGCCATAATCAGAGATCGGCTGATTGCAGGTGAAGAACATGGTGACCTGGGGGCTTCACTGGAAACATAGGAAACAAACCTATGGAATTAAACTCTGAACACGAAGCAAACCCATTGCAGGGCGTACAACACAAACACAACCCTGAACACCCGAACACAGTCATGTTAACACATGCCTTTCGAAGGTGGGAGGAAACCTGAGCTCCGTGAGAAAATCCATGCAGACCAGAAAGATGAAGAGAACATGCAAACCCAACACCTCCCCAGACCAGAACTGACCCAGAACCCCAGAGCTCCCGCCACCATGACTCCCCAAATAGTGAGTTTTTAAAGAAAAATAAGATTTTTTTAGCTACTCTTATATAGGTTGTCTATACTCAGCTCCACAAACGGGGATAAATTATTCAAGGTCAGATCTGGTACTGTTTTGGTAAAATAATTAATTGTAGCACCTGGAGTGCTTTAAAATAAAAGGCAGATTATATATACCGTATACAGTATTGGTACACGTGGAAAAGATTAATATAAAATGCAGCGTAGCATGTAATGCATACAAAGAGGAAATATTTATGAAATCTGCCTACATACAGTAGTAAAGGTCCTTCTAAGTGTAAGGTTATTCACTATGCATATCAATTCAGATAGTGTTGCTTAAATTGAGTAATAATTGGACGTTTTAAACAACGTAGCTAATCAAGCAGTGATTAATTCCACTGTGAAGAGTAAAAAGAAGCTTAGCTATTACTCCTTGTCGCTTTAAATGATAATATATACAGTACAGTATGATTTGACTGCGAATTGCGCGTCGTTTCGCAGATGCGATGTATTACGTTTGCTCCAGTAATACAGTTTGACATACTGTACTGTAGTTACAGCCAGTATTTACTGAAAAACAATACTAAAAGATTATACTTTGTAGGAGGTGTAGTCATAAGATTCGTTTTAATACCTTATTTTTTCTTTTGCATGGTGTAATGCACATAATTCTTTGCCATTGCAGATATCTGTCGTGTTTTATCTTCTTTAGCGCTGCTATTCAAATTGCCTTAAATATTTTTGTTCACCATACTCAATTGTTTAAGCAGCCGTTTGCCAATAATATTTTTTAGGTGTTTGCTACCTGTGGTGATTATTAAATGAACTTTAAGAAGACATTATCACAGTCGTATACTTTATTTTCCCCGCGTTAGGTTGCTGAACCTCTGCCCTCTTCTTTGTTGAAACATCATAATCTGCTAATCTGTTACATCCATTTTCATCAAACCTCCTGTAAAACTGCTTAGCTATGAGGTCAACCATCAATTTAGCCAGTAGCGGTGATTAATTGTCACCGGTTAAATCAATTAACCGCAAAGGCTCAATTGTTTTTAGAACGACGTCAACGTGAAACACAACATTAGCGAATTGTAATAAAGTCTACTGACCGAATAAACTGTTGCTGAACCCGTCCCACACGCACGTTGCCGAATCCCATATCCAGTGTCCCTTAACGCAGGACACAAATGTAAAGTTCACTCCGAAAAGTGAAACCAGTAAATCGCTTACGCTTATATTAAGCAAGAACAGGTTGGTAGGCGTTCGTAGTCTCTTAAATCTGTAGTAGAGCACTAAAACAATTATGTTGTTGCAGAATCCCAGAACAGCAATAGTTCCAACCGTGAATGCGAGAAGTTTGTAGGTACCATTGCTAAACAGGTATTCCTCCACTGTGCCTGTATCGGTCACGGTTTCATTTGCAGGATTCATTGCTTGAAAAACTCCAGGTTTAACGTCTTTTTGTTAAAGTAAAACATCTCTCCTCTTGCGGGTAAGCGTGGCCGTGATTTTCGGACCGGTCCTTCAGTACCTTCTCTCCTTAATCCGATTAAACCTTGCGTCTTCTGCATGAAGAAATTAGCACAATTTTACAGAGAAGGGATGAGGGGTTTAGTATGTCATCCCTTTTAAATTCTTCACGTAGCTGTCACGTGTCACATGAAGTAAATGACAGTCTCAGGGGTAGCGGGTTACTGATGTACAGGATTTTCACTCACAGTAGCCTAGAATTAACGCATATTAATAGGCTAACATTTAAAATGTTGTCTGGTTTCGGTTATGCCTTGTACGATTTTGCTATTTGTCTAGCAAAGTAGTATGAAAACATGAATAAATGTGATATCTACACTTTGGTATTTTTACAACACCCTAACGAAATAATAAAAAATGATCATTCTTATTAAAATCTCTGTAAAGAAACTAGACTTTCCCACAAAATTCTTGGTGAACTTTTCTTAATGGGATACAGTAGGTTAAACTAACTGCCGACAGTCACAGACTAGGTCTTAGACTGAAAATAACGCACTTTTTCAAATACAGTTCTTTATGAAACGCTACGTACAGTAGATTTTTTGTTTGCACTGACACGTTGCTTTGCGAATCCGGTTTAGTCAAGACCCTTCTCTATATTTTTAGAAGGGAACTGATTGTTTTGAAAAGTATATGTACCAATACATACAGTACACGATATATTTAATTTTAAATTACTGAAGGCACAAGACTTTTCTAAAGACTTTTTTACATCCCAGGAAATAGTAGTTTTACACTAAAAGAAGACATATTTCCTGGAGTCACATTTTATATCAGTCTTCAAAGGAAAGGACTCAGTACCTTCAGGTACTTGTTCTGTTTCGGTCTCTCTTTTTGTAACTGCTTCTAAGCTACTTAAGACGTTTACTAGCTGTATAGATTTCAAAACCTTTTAGAAAATACTGAAAAATGACAATGCTGAGAATGCTTAGCTACAGTATCTATGGTGTTTCTAAAATCAATCACATTTGGTTTTTTTTTGTCAATCTGTGATTGCCAACAATCCAGTATAGTTTCAAAAATCAGGGCTAATACTCAATTTACAAAGTAATTTCAATACACTGACTCTTAAGTGAATAATTGTCTTTGTTATTGATGAATGCTGAAAATAAGTTTATGGTTCTCAAATGTTTGGCTTTGTATGCAATCTGAAAAGCCCTATCAATAACCTTTCAATTATTATTGTTATTGAGGATATTTACTGATCACAGTGAACTCACACTTTGTATAGAACATATTAAAGTGTTTCTGCTCACATATGGCTGTGATAGCTCCAATTTCCATATGGTGAGATTCTTCCAGATCCAGGCTGTACATTCTACATACTGTACATTGCAGAAACAAAACCTCATCCAGTCTAATGTTCAGCTCATGGCGCCTTCAGTGTGCGTATATATATGACAGGAGTGATTCACTGTAAATGGAAAAAGGTCACTTTCATTACAATGTGCAAATAACTGTCAATTTGCAAATGCTGTCAGTCCTGAAACTCACGAAGGTTTCTGATTAGGCATTTAGAAGGTTTCTTGTTTTGCAGGGCTGGTGTATGGTAAAAAAAAAATATCACCATTGATTTTTATATTCGTGCTATGTAAAAAGAAAGGAATGAAGAATTATGTCCTTGTTCTGTACCACACACAGCTCTTCAGAGCTCATTGTGACTAAACCAATGAGATTCAAGACAGTAAGGATGGGCCCAAAAACCTTTAGTTCCACTTCCATTGTTTGCCTTCAGACAGTGTTGTTTATTCACATATTCTGAGCAAAAACGTGACGCTTGACCTAAATTTGCAATGACTCCCCCGGCAAGTTGAAAGCTGCCACACGCTGACATTACGCCTACCTTTAAAACAGGAAATAATATTTTATTACTGTACTTAATGCTGTAATTCACACATGTCATGAATTACATATCTCCCTGAAAACTGTTGATCCTTCAAATTAGATATCTAAGATAGGGAATTAAATTAGATGATGAAAATAAAATGGTAGTCTCTCAGTTGTTTACACTTTCATGAAAAACCAGGGTGAAGTCAATGCCATCATAATCAGACAATTACTTTCATTTTCTCTACAGTATAATTTAAAAAGACTAGAGCAAATAACGGTTAGATTATTTTTATTAATGTCAACATAAAATTATCAGTTAAATAATGTAGTTATACTGTCTAGTAGTGTTATAAAGCCTAGGGATTAAATTACTGAATGTTTCAGGGATTCACATGATTTAGAATGTAGTTCAGGTGGGCAGCTGCGTCAGCATGCGTAGGCTGCAAAGGAACAAGTAAAGGTTTATTCCCTGCTGAGAAGAGAAGAAAGGAAACACAATGTTTCGGGTGACAACACACCTGAAGAAGACTCCACAGCCGAAACGTTGTGTTTCCATTCCTGATTTAGACTGTACCTGTTTCTACTGCTGTGTCACTGGATTGAAACTGTGATCAACAGCCATTAGTTCTAATAGGCTGTAACAGGAGCCAGTCCGGGCTCCCGCGAAGCGTAGTTCAGCACCCTGTGCAGACGGTATAATCCGGAAGGAAGTGGAGAAGGACTTCAGGGGAAGGTACAGCAGGATTGGATGGGTAGACTGACAGGGGGGCGTGATGACTGTGCTCGGGGGCCTGGCAAGGGCAAACAGTTTCAGACAGTCCATCTCCCAATGCTGAGCCAGTAATAGTGGGAGCGCCAGGCTTAAATAAAGACGGACAAACAGGGGGCAGGTGCACGTAACCTACTAAAATACGAAAGGGTCAGAGCACCCATAAGAGGATGGATTACAATCGTGACACCTCCTGGATGTGAAGGCTCCCGAAGGAGTTTCTCTTCTTCCATCTTGGCCATGGCATTTGCACAACAGGAGGACAGAAGAAGTTTTTCAATATATCAGTACAGGTAAACATGAAGAAATGCAATATTGATATCCGCTCCTTGGAAATTGCGACCCTTGACAGAAACAAGAAGAGGAGCCTGGAAAGGAGCCCAGCACGTGTCAGAACGAGGAAAGAGGAAGCGAAACTAAAGGGCCTTCTTAAAAGCAAGGAATGTCTGAAAAACATGTTTCAAGCTGCCTCTGCAACATTTCCCTTTTATGTCTATGAATAACAAGGATCAGGGGCACAGAGCATGTTACAGAACTGGTTATTACCCAAACCCCCGAATCCTAGACAATGTTTCCTGATGTAGCGGAGTTTCCTGCTGTCTAGGAAGTGGAGCAATATGTACTCAGAGCCCATGAGGGATCCTGACTGAATCAACACACAGTATATCACTGGATAAGTTTGTAGGTAAAGCCGGATGAGACCAAAAAGGGCAAGTTAAGGATCTGGTTTCGATTTGTTCTTCTTGCTCTTTATTCTCTTAATAGTTCTAATGTCCTTTGTTCATCGAAGACACTGTTTTCTCTTCGCCATTGCTTTTGGCCTGTGATAGGAATGACTAATGATCCTATTTTGCTATCTGTTTAGATGTGTTGCATCTTATTGTGACGGTCTAAAAGAAGGAACATTCAAACTTGAACAGACAAGACTTCATAATACCATCATGGGAAGGAAACATTGTGTAATGGGTAAAACAGAGCTTGACAGGCAAAAATATATACTGAATTCTAATAATATGTATATGATTTATATTTGGTAGAAAAAAGGAAGTTCTGTGGTTGAGAGATTAAACACACATCCAATATCTACTACATCAGAATAAGAAATAAAATGTTTAAGTACTATAGATACCAGAAACTGGATGTTCTTTTTTGATTTCGATCTGTTAAGTTTAAGTATAAATGCAGTTTATACTGCATACTTATGCAGTATAAGTTTAATAACAACATTCATATCTGTACCCAGAATAATATCAAACTCAATGAAGTCCTTTGAGGTTTTAGTCAGGAGGTTACAAAAGTGGTTTGAATGTCATAAGGGTGTAAACTAAAACAAACATTTTTACCTGAAATATACATTTTCAAATATTACATACTGTGATTGATTTCGCTTGATTTGCAGTATGAGTTTCATATTATAAATTGAAGATAGTCAAAAGAGAAAAATAAAGGTCTGCTGGTTCTGATATCCATGCTTCTACATCTTCAAACCTACATAAGACATTTAAACAGAATATATTCTGAATAATTTAATCCTTTCTCCTTATAATGAAAATTCAGATAGTCACAGAAAGTGGGCTTGTGCTTATGGATGTTGCAGTCATTGCCTAAAGAAGTAGGTCAATGCAAATAAATAAGATTTTTTTAGATTTAGTCTTTAACATTCTGCTCATATTTACATGGGTTGAATCAAATAAATAATTTCTTCTTCTGCATTAAAGCTTTTATAAAACTATACAGTGAAAACTAACTAGAACTGTCTTATACTGTATGTAAAGGTAATTTGGAACAAAGTATCAATACTTTAAAAACTAATTATAATCCAGTTTTAGGTTTCTATTCAACAGGCTGTGTTGTGCTCTCTTCAAATCTTCCTTTCACTTGCATACAGCTACAATGAAATCCTGTATGACTCCAGTGCTAAGTAACTAAATCTATTTCTTAATCAAGTGAGTAATTGATCAAGGTACTGTAATTGCCTGAAATAATGAAGGTTGAGGTTTGTCTTCATTACAGCACTTTGCTCTGCAAAGTGAAAGAACTCTACATTCTGTAATGCTTGTCAAAGATGAATCCAAATAATACAGTACATGCTTATTTTAAATCAATAAGATACATTAATGTTTAGTTACTGAATATTAGTAAACAGCAAAAGATGTGACTATATTCACCTACAGTGTTTGAAACACCCAGTTTATATTATCTGTGGGTCATCCATCCATTTTCTAAAACCTTTATCTAATACAGTGTCGTGGGGGAGATAGTGTCTTCACTGGTGAGCTATGGGCGCAAGGCAGGGTACACACAGGACAGGAAGACAGTCCATCACAGGGCATACAAAGACACAGACACACACTCACATCAGAGACAATTTTTCCAAAAACCAAATCAGTATGTCTTGTTTATGACTATGGGAGAAGCCAGAGAAAATCTCTGGGTCGTGGAATAAGTGAAAATTTATCATTGCCAAAGGAATCCCAATTATAAATTATTTACATTTATAGTTACAACTGTTGTTTAGTTTAATCTTGTGTGAAAGTTGATGTTATAGAACCTTGATTTGGCTTTGGACTTTAATTCCAATCCATTCATTCTAATTTTCAGATAAAATGAAAACCTTAACTTCTACATACTAAACCCTGTTAAAACCAGGGCTATAAATTATGCATAGGCAGCCTTATCTTGGTACAACAGTTTGTTCTGTCAAAGACACAACTAATTCACACAGTGGGTAGACCTCATGATGAGTAAAATGGAAAACATTCCCTTTCATCTTTTTTAACTCTTCTTGCTTTTTAATGTGCTTACTGTATGTTATGATTTCAAAAAGAGAAAACATATCAGTCTTGTTTTCTGCATACCTATCTACCTACAGTATAGAATCAATAGTATCCCAAACAGGGGAGTTTGATTGAAGACAGCTATTGTGAAGCATTCAATTGTGTTGTTAATTGATGGCTTGGCTATATTCCTTTCATTCAAATGTGTAGAAGAAAAATTACATTAGTAATGAAAAATTATACTCCACTGGTTTTTCATCTAAGAATACCTGTATATTCCATACTCAAACCAACAAGGTTATCACCCCATGTCCCTCAGTCTTAAGATGGCTGAAAGTAAGTGACTTCCCCCTAGAATTTTTTGTGATGACAATCACAGGTTTACCCCTGCAATGCTTGCGCTCATATATACAGCTTGGTACATTGGGGCACTTGGGATGAAGCACCTTACTCTAGGGTTCAATAGCTGCATCTACAATCAACTCACATTCCCATGAGGATTTGGAGCCCTAGCCATTACTTTATGATCTGTGAAGGTATATAAAAGTTATATAAAACTCCCAGTTAGTGGGAGTATGTAACAAGCTAGTCAACTATATTGTTAAAGGTTATACCCTGAATTGTTCAAGAAGCAGCTGGATATGATTATTTTACTGCTATCTACCATCTTAGCCGAATATTATAATAATATTAGCCGAATGGCCTCTCTAACTGTTTCAGTATTTTTTATTGTCCTACAGACAAGCCACAGTTTTCTCATTCACTGTGTTCTCATTTTTAGAGAATGCCAAACACATGCATGTATTTGAAAACGAAAACCTCCTCATTTTTATGAGGGGTTATTCACTTTAACACCTATCATGCTTATTTAAAGTTTTCCTGTTGTTTTCCTGGCACTGTACTGACCCACTTTCCTATATTCTAAATCCCCGCAATGCCTTGATCTGCCCCTGAAATGCTCATTAAATTCTGAGTGAATCATTCTTCAAAGACTATGTCTCAGTCCCAGCCAGAATACTTTTCAAGTAATTCTGAGTTGACTGGCATCGTAGTCTTGCAGTTTCCAAAGCTGCAATTCCTTTAAGGCACAATCTCCAGAGGGTAGCACTTCCTATCCTAATGCCTGGAGTTGTAGCATCTTACATAAAGCAGTATTGTATTGTATGGCAGCTAGGTTTATCAATGAAACCAACACATTTACCACATCAAAGAGCTTGAATGGACTCCTATGGTCCACTTGTTATTTTCTTATTTTTTATTTTTTGCTACATTAGTTCCTGTTCTAAATAATTATACCCTTGGTCTCTCACAAGCAGTGAAAAACAAATGAATAACTGGGGACCGAAATGCCAAGTATGTCTAAAGTGCTTCCTATTATTTAATGTTGCCTTCCCATGCAGTCTCCTGTAGTAATGCATGAATTCAGACTTTTATTTTCTCACACACTTTGCAAAGTTTAAAGTCACCTGTGGTGTGGGCACATGGTGCATTCAGACCTCTGAAAGGAAACAATAACTGGTGTGTCTTTTATGATTCTGTCATGAATCATAGAGTCATACTCCCTGGTATCTAGAGTATTGAGAAATTGTATTTATGATTTTAGGGTAGTAGATGTATGAATAGCGTCTTCAGCCAAAGAATGGTCTTTTTTTCAGTCAGATATAAATTATACTTCAGAATTACCTAGGACTTCAGGATGGAGCGATGAATCAATAGTGGGGCAATGAGAGAAGCACTAGCAGACAAAGACTGGGCTCCCAGCTGAAGAGGTTGTGGCAGTGGCTGGGAAAGAGCACTCTGACTGTAACAGGAGAAACAGCTGCAGCTGAAAGTGGAGATCATGAGCCCAGCAGGAGTTTGTTGAGAAGCTCCAAAGCATTGCTGATATGGCACACCATGCCACCTCCAGTACTTTACTGCATAGCTCAATACTGCAGCAGTTCCAGTAGGCAGAGCACCAGCTAGAAGATGCTGCCCAGGTCGAGTGCTGAATTGTCTTCGCTGAAATCTGGTGTGAGGCTGCCTGGAACCACTGCCTAGGTGTAAAAACCCAGGACTTGGTAAAAAAGAAGATTGTAAAACAGACTCACCTGCACTGTCAGGAGTGAATATGACAGAGCTTGTGCCAGCAGGTACCCTGGCACCCCAGACAATGCATGAAAAGCGTGGGCAATGCAGGGGCCAGGGTGGAGCAGGATGGGTGGTTGTAGCGAAGAACCTAGACAGAAGTTAGATTATAGATCTGTCTACCTGATGAATAAAAAAAACTCTCAAGTTATGGTTGCTGTAATGTACCGGGGCACTGCTACACAGCTTGAAAATTAGTCAATCTTTAATTACCACTGTAAATTTAACCTCCCAGTGATTCATTATACATTTTGTTTATCAGAAGATTGTTGTCCAAATTAAATTCAAGTAATCCATTCTTTGGTAAATCTTCCAAAAAAGGTAATTATTTTAGTTATCGCAGCTGCTGTGTTCTTTGTAGGTTTTCTATGGTGGCAAGCTGGTATTTTTCTAGGCATTTTTTCGCACATAGCACATTTCATGTTTTTGCAAAAAAGCTCAGGAGCATTCTGCTGAATAATTTATGATGCTAATGATACAAAACTAATTGGAAAGTCAAGACAGAGTAAGGTAAGTCCCTATTGTCATCTGTGACCTAAATGGGACTCTATAATACAGACCGTAGTGTGTGAGCATGGTCCTGCAGTCGGGCAGGACAAGAGGGAAGTGTTTTAATTCTCTAGGGGAGTGTGCAGCAGACCAAAAAACCAAATCAACAGGAGAGAAGAAAGTGTTTGCTGAGGTTAAGAGGGATTTCACCATTCTGTCAGAAAGACCAGGCTTAGCGAGAGTGGAAGACTGCTAGCATACATGTCGATGCAGATTAGAGCTGCGGCACACAGATTTAATTTAGATTACATGTTTCAGTAACACCAGTGACATCTGTGCAATTGACACAATCATTTAAAATCCGAAGGGCATCCAATGGGTTTGGCATTACTGACTTTCATCACATTTAAATTTGAGCTTAAATTTAATATTTCATTTTCTATTGGAGGCTTCTGTGTGAAAGGTACTATATAACAAGGTATATATAATACCCTATCTTATTTAATAAGATGGTGAAGGTTATGATTATTTCAGCTGCTACATATTTTTGAAATATTCACTGTCTGATGTCTGAGTGTAATAGTAACACAAATTCTCAGATGTGTTGATTTCGACGGAGGTTTTGTGTGCACAGAAAATCTCAAATTACTGAACGAAGCTCTACTGTGACGCTGTGAGGGGCTCTTGGGCGATGCGAACTGTTTAAACAGGCGGGGTCAAGGGGAAACAGTGCTCACAGAAGTACAACTTATTTTCCATGCCTAGCACAACTCTGTATTTCACGTATAAAAGTCTTTATCATAGAAATCAGACCCTCAATCTATCTTCTCTGACAGCATACGTACCAAATCCACAAGCTGTTTTATTTTGTTATAATTTGTTTCTGGTTCCCATCAGCTGTTAATAATAACAGTCTATAGAACCATCAATCATCTGGCTCTTGCTCCAGTTTTAGGTTTGCTGTCATTCATGGGCCATCAGGGGATTAGCCTTTAAAAAAGGCATGCATGTAAATGACCAACATTCTCTATTAGAATCAGATATTATTAAATGTATCCACTACTGCAAATGGTCCAAGGCCTATTACTCACATTTACACATTCTGTATCCCCCACATTAATATTTTGATTACACAAACCTTAAATTTGAGAAGCACAAGTGTTGCTGTTAAATGTGTTTCTACTGTGATGTGAGATACTGTACATACCCAGATTTTACAAGTTAATTAATATCAATTATTAATAATTAATTTTAAAAATAAAAATATATTAATAATTTATTGTCGTAAGTATATTATATACTGTACATATTCTAAAACAAATAATCACAGATTGTTCTGGAATGAGGCAAACGTCCAACAAGACTATGGCTCAAGTTGTTCTGAATTTTCTTATAATATAATTGACAAAACTGCAATTAAACTGATGCATGTGTGTTGTCTGACAAAGCAAGATGCGAACGTTACCTCTGACTTCTGAAGCTCTGACACATTTTCTCTTTTTCATCCCCCTTTGAGGTATTGAGCTTAAAATAAATAAATTTAAGGGCCTGTTATATGATCAAGAGCAGTCAAGATTTTAAGCTCTGTTTCAAACACAGGCAGTGGATTTAGATCATGTGTGCCCCAAGCCCTGTGTCCTGAAGTCAAGCAGGATTCCATTACTGACAACGGAAGGCCAGGGAATAGACCTTAACTGGACCAAAAAGGCAAATATTTGCTCCAATTAAATAATTAAGAATTAAGAACATCAAGTGAAAAATGAGACGGAAACCTCAAAGTTTTACACATTCAATTTACAGACTACAATAAAAAGAGAAACTGAGGACTGGATTTGTGTAAGTCTCATCCTGACCAATAAACATACAATCTTCCTCATTCCTGGTTAGATGAAGCTTCTGGGAGTTGGTACATATCATGATGTCCAGAAATCCGTATTTACTTTCTGAGCAATAAGGAACACAGAGGGAAAGCCTGACTTTGTCTAAAGACACCATAATATGTCTTATTAATACTGTATATCTTATTAATACTGTATGTCTTAAAGCTTTCAGTTACAAAGTACCCCTTTCGGACTCGCATGTGTTGAATGCTGTGCTCTACATTTGACTTCAAAGTCACTTACATAACTACATAACAGTACCTTTGGGTTTCCTGTTTATGGTTTCATTAACCCTATTATTATTTATGACTGCAGTCCTGCTGATTCGAAAATGAAACGAGGACAGTGGAATGCAGAAAACTAATGTTTAATTCATAAGCAGCATCAGTAGCTGAAATCTAAGATTTTGAATTCTACTAACCTCATTAGGTGGCAGTAAGATAATTAGAGGGAGGTTATAGGATTCTGATCCACTGATCCATATATTGAAGTACAAAAACTATTCTGACTCTGATGTGAACCTGCTTCCTTGCCAGTTTCATGACTGACTAATTTGTTTTCTTCTCTGGAAAAGATTTCCTGAAGGATGTGTCTATTACTAAACCCTATCTCAGAGAATCATTCTACTTGCTTTTAAACATACAGGATCTATTGTTTGCATCACGATGTATTAAAGTGTTTGGGGGTGATTTATGTTTTTACTTATTAGATGTCACAGTGCCCCACAATGATGCAGTAATGCTGCCAACATTACATCCCACATAGTTCATTAAACTTCCATTTGTTGGAAGTCCATAATTCAAGGACCATAGTAATATAAACCATTTTTATTGATGACCTTGATTTATAGATAACAGTGACAGTATATACCAGCTAATAAGTCAAAACATAAATCACATTCTCCAACCAAAGATATTTCCAACAATACCAAACTGAAATGACAGAAAAACGCATATGTGGCTAAGTGTATATACTGTCCTGAAAAATGTCCTGCTTGGAATGCAAAGTGCTATATTGTTGAGGTATACAGTAAGATGTGAAGCAAAACCATTCAATCTGTACTGGCTGAATCAATCCTTAAACAATGCATGCACCTCAATCATCCAAACAATCAATTTCTGCATCTTAATCCTGGTACTGTATAAATGCTTGATAATTGTCATTGCAAGTGGATGTTGTGTGCATTCCCTCTCACTGATGTTATAATTGACAATGAAACATCTCAAAAGAGCTCAAATGGTGTTTCTGTTACATCTGATCTACAAAGCTTGTTGGCACATTTCAGCTGAAAGCATGTCAAACACTTGATTATGCTTAATATTGGAAAGTCAGGGACACAGACTTTATTGTTTTGAATTTATAGTTCCTTGATATGATATCTTATATAATGAACAGGTATTGCACATGTACAGTGAATAAATTCAGTCAACACTCTGGACATGCAATTCAAGAAATCTGTGGCAGGTTATGCTTGGATGCTTAGTTTTGGAACTAGTTTTATATAAAAATATATACTGAATTGAAATACATTGTCAAAATACCTTTGTCATATTTTTTATCTACTTTTTGGAGTGGCACTTAATATAATACAATTAAAATGGCAATATCATGTATTACTTCATTTTTGTAAGGTATAGTTAGGACAATATTTACTGTAATCAGGTTTTATATATGAAGAAGCTTCACAAGTTTAATAAAACTGAGACATGCCATCAGAATGAAAACAATGGATTAAAGATAGGAGATCTAATGTGTTCTAGTATTTATTGAGTTACCACATGATTATATTTCCACCACTCCAGTGTCTGGCTTTGGTTGGGACAATGGCGATAGCCAGCATAACATAATCTGTTCAGAGCCATGTTGTTTTTCATCAGATCTGTCAAGGGCAAAACAATATTGATCGGTGAATAAAACACTAGAGCATTCTCTTTGTCACTTACAAAAGACTACGATTTTAACCAGCATGAGGTTTCTGCTGAATGTGAATGAGCACACAAACTGTCTTCATGCAGGTCTCCAGCTGTGGTCATTCTGCTTCCACGGCAGCAGACAGATTTATTATATATCAAAGTGAGCCTTTCACTTGGTACTGTATCTCTGAACCAACCTACTGTCTATTAAAGCCGACCATCTCATTCTGTAAGCGCACAGAAGGACCACCCTCATTCGTTATAACAATAACTAATCCCATCTCTACTGTTCCAACAAGGCATTATTGTATCGTCCCATCCTTTTTTCAGTGAGATTAATTAATTGATGAATTGCTTACACTTATATAGCGCTTTTCTGGACACTCCACTCAAAGCTCTTTACAGGTAATGGGGATCCCCTCCACCACCACCAATGTGCAGCATCCACCTGGATGATGCGACGGCAGCCATAGTGCAATCAGCAATATATACAGTACACACATCAACAATCATGCTAACCACAATATTTGCAATGCGTTTGAGTTCATCATAAACAAAAAAGATAATAATGCACAATACTTAACCAAAGCACTCATTATCACTGGCATTAAACTTCTTCAAACTTCTTTATATACTGTAAGCAATTTCCATGGCTGTCTATGAGTTTACCCCATCAGGCTCCGGACATGGGCAGCTTAGTGGGTACAGGCGCTGTTCCAACACACAGCAGTCACATAAGGTCCTTTAATAATCACTTTTAATAATGCCCAATTATCAAACCCATTTTGTGGTATGTTAACATTGTAACAAGTAAAAAGAGAAATGTACTATACAGTGCAACCTTACAAATGAAGACCTGTGGCTGAATGTTTGTTATACAGTACGTGCATCATCACAGTGAGCTGTATAACCTTGATGCTATTTTTTCATTTCACTGGAGCACTTAAAACAAGACTGAAGGAAGGCCAAGACATTCTCAATTCTGCAATGAATTCAACACCATTCATGCTTCTAGGACATCTTTATAACGATACTTCAATACCCTCTAGAGATTATGCCCTTCACAGCAAAGATAAAGGCTGGCTCTAAGAAAAAGCTGTAGAGTGGGTCAGAGATGTATTTGAAAACTGGATTGTTGTGGTCTAGGAACAGGAATCTTTTATTTCTTCCTTGATGTAGAGTAAACAAAAAGGAAATTGGTTTATTTCAAAAGCCCGAATCTTTCAAAAAGAGTTAACTTACAATAGTACTTCGTAGTCTTTGGAATAGCAGAGGAAGGCAGTTGTGAAGCTAGAAAACTGCTGATGTTCATACACTGCAATTGCATTGTTCATGAACAAATCTAACTAGGAAACTAATAACTGAATGCATTATGGAGAGATTACATTTTCAATTTTATTTTTTCAATTAGTTTTATTAGCTTGGGTGATGTTGTTTCCTTTCTTTAAACAACCAAGACACTCCTAATCATCAGTTGTTCCAGCCTAGGGGTAGCACCTTTAGTTGTATTTCCATGAGTGTGGTGGTCTAAAGCACAGTAGTATCCAGAGGCTAATCAGGTATATGTATATTATTAACTGCAATACAAATCTGTTTAATGTTCTGCGGTAAACTTGTGAAATCTGCTATAGCAAACACATTAATGCATTTCAAATAAGCAAATAAGCAATTAAATGATACTAGAGTTGCATTAATGCTCAGGGAGTCAATCTGACAGTGCATCACATATCATATTGGATACTGGTGTTTTCTCCACATTTTCTGTTAGTTTTGTTTGTAATAGTTTATAATCCATATTTAAAATAAGTGAATACATCTGTTAGACCTGTGTTTTGCATTATTTTGTGTAGCTCACTTTTTTCCTTTAATAATAAAGTGGATAAAAATAGAAGAACAGATTAAATACAGTATACAGTATAGAACAATATATATCTTCAAAGGAACAAGTAATAGGTTTATTCCATGCTGAAAAAAAGAAGAAAGAAAACACTGTTTCACCTGAACATGAAACCATGTTTAAAAATTACTTCACATATATTTAAAAGTAC
The DNA here is from genome assembly GCF_059453375.1 of Lepisosteus platostomus. Taxonomy (NCBI): domain Eukaryota; kingdom Metazoa; phylum Chordata; class Actinopteri; order Semionotiformes; family Lepisosteidae; genus Lepisosteus; species Lepisosteus platostomus. Next base: position 20,509,121 of record NC_142627.1, on the reverse strand, counting down.
AGAATTCAAAGGGGTGTAAAATGTAAAATGCACTAGTAAGACTTCAGTTTGAATTTTATCTAGTTTTGGATAAACTAATTAATCATAATATATTTGACCATATATTATATATATTATGTATATTTGTGTATAATAATATACAGTAAATAATGTAATTGTATATTTATGTGCATTGTATATGCACATAAATTATGGATTTTGATAACAGACCCCCCAAAAAGTACATTATGGCTTAATAAAGGATGTGAATCTAAATAAAGATTAATAGTAATGAAAGATAGCCATGGAAACATCAGTGCCATTACTGCGCTTGCTCAATAAATCCAGACAAGCAAACTCATTTATACCTATGAAAATAAGAATGAAGTACAGTAATACATAGAACAAGTAAATAGTGAAAAAATGCTGTAATTATCCTAGTCAGCGTGCACGAATATAAAAATTAAATAGAAGTGCAAAGTGTACTGCTGAGGAATTCTGGTGTGACTATGAAATGAATCTGATTCTCAAGACTGTGTTTTCTTTCCCCTAGTTTGAGTGTGCTGTCCAGTTCTTTAATCAATCATGCTAGTGTTTCCACTGGTACAACAACGTGTTCTATTCCAGTAAGCAATGGGCGCGAGGCAGGCTACCCTTTGGATGGGACACCAGTCCATTGCAGGACAGACACATACACTCACCCCACACTTTGGGTGAGTTTACCTAGAAGACAATTGACCTACAGTACCATTATGTTTTTGGACTGTAGGAGGAAACCAAAGCACCCAGAGGAAACTCATGAAAACACAGGCTGTACATACTGTACAGAGGGAGAACTCCACACAGATAGGACCCCAGGTCCCCAACACTGTGAGGCAGCAATGCCAACCACTGTGCCACAGTGCCAGCCCTGCAGCTACATTTCCATTTCAAATCAACCTGAATTTCAACATAATCCAATAAGAACAGAACATGCTGAGAGCAACTCAGATGGTGTGTACATGTAATCAGCTACCATAAAGAGAGGGGCATTGCCATTCATGTTTTAAGTGCTTGACGCTGTGCATTGCACTTAGCTTCAAGGTTTATCATCATTTAAAAGCCTTACGAAAGTGTGGCTTTAGGGGTGCGGTGTTTTCCGTCCAGAGGTTACCGTAATGCAATAACACCTTCTGAGACTGTTTTATCACACAGCCATGCTCTGAAAATGGCACGTGTGATCTGCAGGGATTCTCTGATGCAATTATGGAAGCAGAGCAAAAGTGTGAATTAAGCTGTGCTACATTTTAGAACCAGTATGATCTGAGTTCATACTTACAGAGTTGCTTAAGCCAGCTGGGTTTTCTCAAAGCACAAAATACTATTTTTTTCCTCTTTTGGATGATTAAAGAACTCACATATAGTTATTAAAAGCACAAAAACCAAATGCTGTGTAAAAGCAAATGAGTTAAAGCACCCTTTTCGTTCATACATTTTTCAAGAGCTACTGTATATTAAAAATTCTCTTTACAGGGGTTTGAAAGAATCTTCATAATATTTTCACAGCTTCAGCTTGGTGCTCTCCATGGATTGAAGTAAAGTTTGCTAGATGAGCTACTGTAGATGGGTTGAACGGCCTTCTCTTGTTTGTGACCATTCTTATCAATAATAACTCACTCCTGACTCAAAGATCTAAGATGCTGATTCTTTAGGTGAAACTTTCTTATTTTGTTGATGAGGTAGAGTCAAGGCAGGAGCCAATCTCAGTACAACCAATATAGCGTCTCTCTCTACATTCTGCAAAAAAATGAGTAATGTTAAACGTATGTTAGGCCGTAATTCACTTCATACTTTCTCACCACAATATCAGTACTCTTATCCAACAGATCTTTACTTTCCTGAGCTGTTTTCTCCCCTAGCTACTTTCCACTCCAGTAAATGAAAAAAAAACACACATAAAGAATAGGAAAGCTGAAGAATTACAGAGAAGTTCCATTATAGAATGCCAGAGAAATTGAAGTAATTAATCTTTTGAACTTGTGTTAGCTTTTCATTTTAATAAGAGTTCCTTTGGTCTGCGTTACAAAGACCTAAAGACTCCTTGCTCACAGTTGACTTGAGAAATTGCATTGCCATGTTGACAGAAAAAGATAGGTTTATCTGTAGTTGTCTCTCCAGCCTCTCCCTGCCTGCTATGTACTTTTTTGTGTTGATATTGCAATTGTAATCTAATTATCTAAAGCACTTCCTAAGGGACTACAGTATCTATGTAAAAATCACAAGTGCTTGTGCAATTTTTCCTTTCTTTTGCTTCTATAAAATCACTTATCTTTTTTATTGTGAGAAAATGAAACAATTTGCTTTAATTTTTAGGATTTATAAAGATAAGCACATTATAGATTTTGCAGATGCTCAGTTCTTGCATTAAAATCTGCTTTTTGAAGAATAAAGATGTGTAAACAACATTTTTAAATGTTATCCAACATCAGCGGATTAACACTATCTGAGGATTCCAGATGTTACATTTACCAAATTGTTCATTGAGACAAATGTATTAAAATGATGTGCACTATTTGTGTATATCCTCAAGTTCATCTACTTTATATTCTTTGGTGGTCATCAATGGGACCCATTAATGCACTTATCCCCTTTGTAGTAAAGTTTTATAGAGGCTTTGTCATTACCTTATCCAGTACCTCTGTTTTGACAGCATGGTTCATGTCTTTCGATTATTTACACCATGCAAAACCAATTCAATGTAATAAAGAAAGCTATAGAATTGAGCAATTGTTTTTTTTTCTGCAACAGACTTGTAATTAGTAAAACTCTCTCAACTCCTGATCTGTGTGTTTTGATACAGTAATTAAAATTCCAACAAAGCATGCAAAGTAGCATACTGTATCCAAGACAAATCTACATCATGTCAGGTTAGATTTTACAATTAGGTACCTTCAATGATATATGTTGGGTTTATTCTCTGTAATTAGCCATAATTTACCTTTAATTATATGAGACATACAGTATATCAGCTGTTTATTATCTCTATCACTGCTCTCCAGGAGTTTGCCAGGTTGAGATTCAAGCTGCATTATGTAATCAAAGATGGATCTTTACCTCAGTTGTCTTGTACATTGACATGACTTACTGTGTGCACACTTTGTTTTGCATTGAGCCTATCAATAGCTGGTGGTTTATCATTTATGACTTTAAACTTTCTATCACACAAAATTCAATGATCAATGATGACATAAGAAGGTCAGTGCCAACATGTGGATACATATCTCTTCCCAAGAAGAACAAAAAAGAAAAGCAAATTTAGACACTGTCACATATCTGAAGAAGGATAATTCCTTTTATGACATAAAGTGTGTTTCTTGGTTCTCTAAACACCTTTACAGATAATAGTTATTGATATGTTGTGTTGTAAAGTCTGAACTGCAGAATGCAATTCTGAATTGTATTTGTAAAGAAGCTTTGCTTTTCATTCTTTCAGGAAAAGGTCAAATGAAAGTTGTTAAAAGAATCCAGTCACGTCACTTCTCAATTACACGCTGCAATGTTTAAAGGGATAATGCAGATCTGCTCAAATATTGTTTTTAAATAATTATTGTATCCTTTTGTACTCTAAAAAGGCCAATAAAAGTACTGTTATTTTCAGTATGACTGTGTTGTATTATTTGACTGGTTCTGTACAACTGAACTATTCTTCCTAAATAAAAAGAATTATTCCAATGTTGCATGTCCAAATTGCAGTATATTTCTCTCTTTTAATTACCTGTGACAGCAACATTAACCAAGTAAATTAGATTCTTTTTTTGCCAAATCATGTGGCTTGCCAGAGGACACACCAAGGGCAAATGAATGAACACAGCTGAACTGAAGCTACTCTTTCAGTGGTGAAGGATTATTGAGTCAGGCATGTTGTCACAGTGGTTACTCGACAGACAGACACAGCTCCACAGTGAGAAATGATTTTAACATTAAAAAGCCAGAGCCCCCTAAGAATTTAATGCATTTCAAGCTGTTTGAGCTAAAAGGGGGAAGCCAGCATGTGTCAGGTTGTCTATCTGTCTGATTGGGTTGCTTGGCCCACTGAGCTCCGTGTTGGCTTCAAGGACAGCCTGTCTCCAGAAAGATAACACAAAAAACAAGGAAATGAAGAGGAAAAGCCTGAGGGCTCACACCTGAAGAAGATAGGTATTTTGGCTGGGGTAGTATGGTGATGCAGTGGTTGGCTCTGCTGTCTCATAGCTTGCATGTTCTCCCTTGTTTAACCCCAACCCCATCCCCTGCTGGGCTCCTCTGGGTGCTCAGTTTCTTCATACTGTTTGTATCCTCTTCAGTCTCAGTGTTTCCTCCTTTGTTTTCTTAGTAACATTATTACTACCTGCAACAGTACCCTTGGTGTTTGCCTTGTCTTGAGTATTTGATAATTTGCTGTCATCTACACACCTCACTAGTTTACTAAATACACCAAAATCAAGATCATTGATATAAATTAAGAAGAGCAGCTGTCCTAGATCCCTAGCTGCCCAGATCCCTGTAGTACTCTACTAATTATATCACCCCTTATTTGTATCCTCTGTTTCTATTTGATAAACAATTTTTCAAACACTCACATTTCCCTGAATGCCCATCACCTGCAATTTAAGAACTAATCTTTATGGGGCACTTTATCAAAAGCCTTATGAAAATTTAGACACTACTGTTACCATTAACAGACAATTACTGTGGTTGTTTGTTAAAAAAAACTCTATCACATTGGTTCGGCAAGACCTACTGTACTTTTTCTAAATAAATGCTAACCAATTCATAGGATATTATTTCTACAGGACAATAGAAATGGGCTTGGTTCTGAAGCTAAATAAACATTTATCCAAAATCTTTTAAGGTATAAATAAATCTGGAGTGAAAAGTAAAAGCCTTAGCCAAAACTAAGTCATATCATTTTTATATTGCTTACATTTCCTTAACTACTGTGTCTGTTATGCATAATGACAAATTATTCTGACATTGATACAGAGCACTTTGAATTGGATCCTATGACAGACAGAAATCTTCTATACCTGTAAGCAGGGCCATTTCTATTGTCATGTCAGTCCATCATAGATTCTTGTCAAAATATGCCTCCTTTCATATTATAGTTACAAAGAATTTTTATGAGGGCATTTTCAGTATCAAAAATGACATATCATTTTCCAAAGATGCTGAATTTTCGTTTAATTTTTTTTTCAAACTACAGTAGTACATTTTATTTTAATACAAACCTGGGGCTATATTTCAGCAAGTTTTTTTTTCTCTTAACCCTATAACTCTATCTCATAGAAAATGACAGTAGAGATGAAAATGAAGAACAAATTTCAGTAGCTGAGACTGCAGAGAACAAGAATCTGTCAAAATAACGTTCTTTCGCATTAATTACTCCCACTGGCAAAGGCAATTCAAAACCTTACACTGATCAGACACCAAATGCTGCATCTCTACGAATACCACCATCATAACTTCAAAGTTTATTCTTTCTGTAATCCCAGAACTTGACTCATGTAATCATACAGTATTTCCCTTTAGGTTAAGGAAACATTGGGAAAACCTTATTGAAAAGAAAAATAATTCTGAATTATTACAATGTGTTCAAAAGTGTTTACACAACTCATGAAATATCCAGTCTTGAATAATAATGTTTTGACAAGTATTTTATAATTTTATGGGGAATGGATGAGATAAAGAAACACTTAAATTATAGAACAGCATCCTCGTCACTGAAAACAGTGGGGTCAGACAATGCTTCATGTCTTCAGCTGCAGGAGTGAATGAGCTCTCATTTTAACCATCAGTATGGTCACATCACTTGACTTGATACATTACAACCAGTAATTTGCTTTTCAATAAAATTGGACATATGTTAATTTAATTAATTTAGTAATGAAAGTTTTGCTTTGTCCTATAAATATTAAATGCAATCAAGAGCACATATACAATACCTCCTACCTTTTGAGACGTGTCACGATCGGGATGCCTCCTCTTAAGGGCGCTCCGACCCTTTCGTATTTTAGTTGATTACGTGCACCTGCCCCCTGTTTTGTTTCTCATTATTTAAGCCTGGCGCTCTCACTATTGCTGGCTCAGCATTGGGAGATGGATGCCTGGAAGCCTGCCTACCAGCGGGTCCAGGAGAGACCCGATGTCATAGGCTTAATCACAGTGTCCTGACCATCATCAGCGAGCGTCTGGCCTCGTTACCTACGTTTAATTCCCTGTCCCTGTTCCGGATCACGTTCTGGATTTTAACTGTTTGTCACGTCTTGGATAGATCCCCCGGTTTTGGACTTTGGACTGCACCCCGGATTCCCCCTTTTGGACAGTCTGGATCTGTTTGCCCTTGTCACGCCCCCCTGTCTGTCTAACCGTCCAATCCTGCTATCCTTCCCCGGATGTCCTTCTCCGCTGACTTCCGATTATACCGTCTGCAGTGGGTCCTGAACTACGCTTACAAGACCAGGCTGAAATAACAGTTATTAAGAATTTAAAAATGCAGAAGGGCTGGGAGTTTCAGTCCTCCCCTTGGTTGATCACTGTGTCTTCTGGTGTTTGGTGCAGTTAGTTGTTTTGATAACATTAAGATGCTTATAAACGATTGGTTCCCTCTAAATGGTTGAGCAGCTCTAACATGTTGCTGTATGCACTGTATCTGTGCCAAATAATGATTCATAGGCACATGGCCACTGCCAAAATAAGCATTCTTAATTGTATGTGGAATTAATTAATATTCCTAACACATAATAGTTAAAACAGTGTTCATGAGGGGTGCTCTGTAACCCAGAACCTGCTGCATAATTTATGATCATTTTAAACTCACAAATTACCTCTTGAAAAACTGTTTTGTTTGAAAGGAACTTTTCAAATAAACCCTTCAGCTAAGGGGTTTGATCACATTCGCGTCCAGGACTTGGGAGAACTGTGTTAGGATAAAAGTTCTTCTTGCATCCCAGATCACGTGCAGACATGTTAAATGCAATGCACCAGTGGTGGGCAGTTTCTAAAATTCTGACTATTATGAATCATAGTGAACATGATTCCTTAAATTTGCTATTAACTCTTGGTAATACATTTGTACCTTGCCTATTATTGAAAACTTCTGCCCTCACATATCTGAAATTGTCACTTAATCGAAAATGTTTAACAAATGAGAAGAATGCCTGATGAAGTGCATTCTCCAAAATGGAAGCTTAAACATTTAAGCACAACGTGGATATCGGTGCTCTCTAAAGATAGACCTTTTATTCATCTGCCTTCTTCTGCCCTTCTTCTTACCCCTCCTTATCTCTGTAATTGACTCTTTTCTGATTTTGCAATATGCCACCGAGCTAAACAGCCCTTGTGGATATAATACAGTGCATGCATTAAATTGCCTCTAAATTACATAGGTTTAGTATAAAATCCATTATTCATACAGGAGCTCTCATTTCCTTAGAATTAGCATGGAATCCATTTCATTCATATTCTGCGCTGTTTCTTACTCCCTACTAAAACACATAATGGAAGCATAATTGTTACAATTTTTGTCCACAGGGGAAGGATGGTATTTAGACATTACAGTGAATTGGTATATTTCATAACTAATTTTAGTGGAAGGCACCAGATGTCAACTGACATTTTCCTTCCTGAAAAAAAAATAGTTTTAAGCGATACTTAAAACATTTTGTACTACATTTCCATGTACTGTAATTTGACAGTGTCACCACAGATTTAGAAAGCTATTCACTAGTATCTCCCATTGTCCATTGTAGGTCTGTTTCAAACATACAAACATAAAAAAAAAACATTTTCGTCTCATATCCAGGTGTCTCAAAACTAAATTATTGTTATTTTAATAATAAATTATATAATTAATTATAATACTTAAATAATAATGAATTTGTACGTTTTCTCAGTATTAGTGTGGAACTCCTCCAGGTGCTCTGGTTTTCTCCTACAATCCTACAGACATGCTGGTAGGTCAATTGGCTTCTGGGAAAATTGTGTGAGGGTGTGCGTGTGTCCGTCCTGTGATGGACTGGAATTCTGTATCCTGCCTTGCGCTGGGTACTTGCTGGGATAGGCTCCAGCTCCCCTGCAGTTAGAAAAGAGATGGATGGGATTTCTTACTTACACATACTCTATGTAGGGTTTTTGTAATGATTTTTCACAGTTCATTGCTCAAAACATTCACTTTCATTCACTTCATTAATAGTATGTTTACCTATAAAACACCATGAAACCTTACAGTTTTCTATAAAAAATAGTTTGACCAACTACGTAACTTAGAGGTTGGTTGTGATGAAACTACTAGGCCCTCCAAGAATTGAGAATGTGACCCCTAATTTATGGATTATAACAACTTTTGAATATTCATGTGGAGCTTTTTCATGCCTTTGTATTGAAAAAGAAACTGTTGAAAACTATTGAAAAATGAAAAAATAGAATTATGTCAGCTTTCAGGTAATTCTCATGAGGTGTAAAAAATACTACCCCATACATATTACATATGCAAATGTGTAGAAAATATATAATTTCCATATGAACATAAGGCTCAATCTGATTGCAGCTTAAGAGAGGAAGGAATAGCAGCCAAGCTAAGGCCACATTAACTAAAGCTGTTGGAGGAACCACAATCCTATCAAATTGTATTTTCAAGTGTTCACATCTGAAGCAATTAATTAAACCCCTGACCCTGCCTTTTTGTCAAAGAAAACAAATGTGAAGACAATGAAATACGTGTGAGAATACGAATTTAGGGTGATTACACAAGAGACACGTATTCTGCAGATTTAATTTTTCAGTGATCCATATTCTTTGCTTATGTGTCCTGAGTTTTAATGAAAGCAATCTATAAAGTAACAGAATAATCAATAGATCCTTTGCCGTAAGCATACATAATTAAGTGTTTTGTGTTTTACAAGTTCGAAATGGCAGTTGGAAGAAATGACATGCACCTACAGTACAACATGAACACAATAATCTCATCACACTGTCACCTTGTCAGACAGATTAAACTGTGAAAAAGATTTTGTACTGAAAAGAAAGAAATAACGGGAGACATGGGTACAGTATGTAATTGCCATGGAGAATTACTGAGGTGCATTGATCCGAATCAGACAATTCTGAAATCATAATGAAGACTGAAACCCCTTCTGCCACTGTCATTTGCACTTCTTATGGTAACTCTTATGATTTACCTCCATCCTTCCCAATCGTTGGTCATCATTCCCAGTTTCAATTGGTTTCAATTCTGGCTTAACCCCCAGGTAGTAAACTGAACCTGTAAGAGAACTAATAACAAGCTTAAATAGACATGTTTCGCTATTTTCTTCACTTAACATGGTGCAGATTTCAAGTGGCATATAAAATTGTATAGGTTATTATAGAATCGCCCTAGAAGGAATCAGATTATTACTTCTATTAAGGCTTCATGTAAGTAACTGAGCCACATGTGTCACAAGACCGAATTTGACTGCTCTGTCTGCTTGCAATCTATCCTCGTACTGTATATTACTGTGCAGCAGAAGATTCACTTTTACTGTTCAGGAATAAGAAATACTAACACAATATTTTAGTTTGCACTACAAAATATGAATATTAGATAGATACTTTATTGATCCCATGAGGGAAATTGCAGAAACACAATAGATGCATGAAAACAAAACTCTTCTTATGGGGAATCTTTCATGTTTATTATAAGTTTGTTATACTACAAAGACACTTCATTTTGGTATAAGACAGAATATTACATTGGCAGGAGCTAACCAATAAGTGAATTTTATATTTGAATGACGCTGTTTGAATTCCAACACAATAGGTGCATGAAAACAAAACTCTTCTTATGGGGAATCTTTCATGTTTATACAGTACCAACTGCAGTAAGACTTCATATGTACTGTACAGTATATGAACTACTTTTTTCTGATTTTCACACTGGCACTAAAGCTGTCTCTTTCCTCATATCTTTTCAGGCACTTTAAGTGCTTTGAAAGTTATAACTTTTTCAGCTGTTTGATTTTTCTAGTTTTTTCAGTAGTTTTCTTTTTTATACATGGGGGCATTATTTCACTAACATGGAGAGCTCCTGATACTTTTTGTTTGCCTGTAGAGAGAAAGAAAGTAGTACAGCCTGTTGATATACTAGTTCTGTTCCTGTGTGATGATGGAAAATGGGAATTCAATTTAAACTGCTAAGGAACAGGAATATACTTAAAGGCGGACAAGGTGGTGTGATTTGCACTACAAAGGTAAAAAGAATCACTTACCACTTCACCTTGTCATGCATGACATTGAGTCAGATTTCAGTAGAGCCTGAAGCAATTTAAAATGTACGGTTCCACATAATTTTTCAAGTTGGTTGATTATTTAAAAATCACTACTTTTTAAAGTACTTAGTGCAGTGTTTTCTTACAAAGTTAAATGCCTTCTCTGTGTTTTTCATTGTTGCCAGAATAACGGGCCTTGAAAAAGCTTGAACTGCTCAATCTACTGTACTGTATCTCTGCCACCTCTGTCGCTACTGATTTAATATCACATTAAGTCTTTGATATTTATTCAAATCGATCTTGGTGTAGGTCTGTGAATTTGATTAATGTAGAAACAACAGAAGCAGAGGAAACGTCAATAGGTTAACACCTAACACTTGATTTTTTTAGTTTAAATAAAATGCATGACATTGTGGAAGGGAAGCTCTTCTCTTACTTGGCTGCCTGGAAGTTAAAACGACTCGGTTCAACTATCCTAATTGATTGTTCATTATCTTGAATATATAAAACTGGAAATTCAGTATAAATATAAATATAAAAAAGGTAATGTTCTAAATACCAGAATATTTCATTAGTGGACAGTGCTGATGGAATGATAAGTATGCTGTATACTTAAAAAAGGAGATCTACAGTAGATGCAATAAAACCTACATAACAATTGGCAGTCCTTGTGAAAATCAGCAGAGAGTAAGTGCTCCTATGAACATTTGAGCACAATGATAAAGATGAATAAGTTATCGACCAGTTAACAGATAGTACGAATTCATTAGTACTGCCTGAAACACTGACTGGTGGGAGAACAAAAGTGGGGACTCACTAATGGAAAAACACTTTTCTCTTTAACCAATTTATCCTAACTGTGGGATGTGAGGCTGTTGCAGCCTGAAACTAATGCATTTTATTAACTTCTGACTTCCTTCTCTTGAATGGAGTACTTTGACAACTCCTTGCAGCCAAGGATAGTTGAAATCTCATGAGTGTGTTATTTGTGCGTCTGAAGGTGGTTGATGAGGCTGATCCAAAATCAACAGACTCCTACAGTATATTATTTTATGAAATTCTTCTTGATAATAGGCACACCATACTCGAAATCCAATAATCATGTATTGTATTCTAATTTGTTATGTTTTGTAAATACAGACCTTATTTTCAATAGTTAATGACAAACTATTTATGTACTGTACATGGTTACTGTACATTGAGGACACAGGTAAGGAGTTCGCCTCATTTCATACAGTACGCTTCATATGCTTCACAGGAAAAAGTACTGTACTCTAAAGAAACCCATTACTTTAAATTTAACATTAACATTAATTGAAGAATTGCTTTATGAGAACTGTCCCAGTTTTATAGCATTGAAGGAGAGGATCTACAAACCCAGATCAGATAATTATTCACAATCCATGGTTTATTTGTCCTACAGGTTCTGCCCCTGGGTGTGCAAATCGTTTTAACATTCCTGCTGCATTTTCTTTCATGGCTTTACACTCCAAAGAGGATTATGGCCCATGGCTTGAATTCATTATGATAGTGCTGTCATAATTGGAAATTAAGTGGGTTGAAGGGAATAAAGAAAAGGTGTTCAAATAGCTGGGAAAAATCTTATCTTGACTTAGATGTCAATTCAGTCTGTAAGCCTTTGTTAGTCTCTAAGCTAGTGTAGTGTATTTTTAAAATTATTGCATAGCAGTTAAAGACTGAATGGTATGTGAAATATGTTTGACAAAGGCAATGATATAAAGGCAAAAGAAAAATATCAGAATTTCAGTTTTCATCAGATACAGTAAATAGTAAAAAATCTTAATTTTCTTATTATGACACATTTGGAATGAAAATCTTTCCCACGATGTTTTGTCTGCTTCTCTGTGCAGTGTGTATTCAGCAATGTGTTGTTAATTATGTCATATACTGAAGATATTGTCTGTAGCATTTGGAAACAATTACTAAAACCTATAATTTGCTAGTAAAGAGTGTGTGCAAAAAATGTGACTGATTATGAAGCATAGTTCAACAATTAACTTGGAGTGAACTAAATAAAGATAACTGAAAACATTCAAATTATTGCTGCCAGCACTTGTCTGTGGCTATAATTTAAATCTAACTAGAGAACTATTATTTAGGAATTCAGGATGAGAATGTGTTTGCTGGTGTTTGATGCATTTCAGTGAGAGATACAGCACATAACACACAGAAGCTGCAGACTGCCAGCAGGGATTCATGAAAAATAAGCTTAGTTTCTCACTTGATTTAAAAATAATAAATATAAAGGGTTATGAAGATTAAAGTACAGTTCTGAAGTACATTTTATGAAGATTATTTTTAATATTTTATGAATTTTAAGTTCAGAACAGCATTCATTGAAACCTGATTGTATTGTTGTTAGGTTAAATAGGAGCTGGTACATAATAAAGGAGCAGGTGCAATCATATGTTTGACCTTCCAAAGAGTCCAAATGGAAAACTTGGTTTCTATGAGTAATGAATAAAAATACGAAAGTTATCTTTACAATTAACATCTATGATACTATACTTACTCATCAGTATGCACGTTCTTTGGTTCATTAATATTAAATTCAGTGGTTTGGTCAATTTCTGTCTAAATGAACTGACAAATATTAAGGGATAGTGTATTTAACCTGCCTGGCTGAGGAAATGACAACCCTGATCAGCACTGTAATATTCTCCCAGGGGCCAGGGGAAAATGTTGCCATGGTGATGCTGGGGTGGAGGAGGGAGGGGGGTGTTAGAAAAGATGCACATAGTGTCGCGTTTAGCAAGGGAGCATTTATATGTAGGGGATCGAATGTGAGATATTAGAATTTGACTTCTTATTGACTTCTGTTTAAATAAACACCGTTTTACTAGTAATAAGGACAAAAGTGATACAAAATACGAAAAGAATAGTGTGTTTAATACTTTGGCCTTAACTCTCCTGAGCTGAGGAAATGACAATGCTGGTTGGAGATTTGCGTTGTCATGTCCCCACAAAAAATATCTCCAAAACACAGATGCAGATTTTGAACACTTTCGAGTTAAGAGTGAATTGATTTGACAGCAGTGTTGCAGGAACCAAGCAGAATGTGTGAGTAGCTTTGAATTAATGAGAAGTGCATATAATACATGCTTGAGCTTGTTTTAGTGAGTAGATTTGTATATGCAGTGCTTTAGAGTAACACTGGCAGTGAATGAAATGAATAAGAAGCACATGTGATGTGGGTGATGGAACACAATTCAGCAAACAGGTGGCAGCACTAGCAGGACCTTGAGATTGGCATTGGTGAGCAGCATAAGAGGCTGCAGCATTTCAGAAGAGTAAACTGAAGTGGAAATAGGAAGAGAGGTACAGTACCATTTGCAGTAATTTTCTAAATGGTATAGAGGAGAATGGAACCCCCAAAGAAAGAAGAAATATCAGCTACAATCAATGAAAGCTCTGGGAGGGGGAAGAGTCGAGGGCCAATACTGCAACAGCTGGACACCAACTGAGGGAGTGGGTAAAGGAGAAGGGAGGGGAGAAACCTTGCATATATATGCAGATGTATATATATGCAGAAAGAATTTGTTAACATTATAAATTTATATATTTTCTTTCTCTTTGATGATGGTAGCTAGGAGAGATTTATCATTTTATAAATTATAATTGCATTTGGATTAAGTGTGCCTATATACCCAGAAGCAAAATAAATAGAATGAATCTAGACTAAGAAATCATATGCTGGAATTTCTTTGATCCTACTTAAATTAACCATGGAGACTAAGAAACCTTAAATAACTGTCAAAAAGGATGAGTCTGAAATGCTTTCAGGTATTGTTTCCCCAACCATGACAGTAAATGGTTTAAAAAAACAGTGCGTAAATACAGTCCTATTTTCAAATTGAAATTACACATATTGAAACCCCCAGATTTTTTTCTAACAATAAGTACACCAATCTCTATTTCAACACTGCAAGCTGAATATCAAAGATGTACATCCAAATTATTCATCCATATCCTGCACTGTCTCCCATATTTTTAGAAAAGATCTCTGACTGAGCAGTTTTCTCCTTATCTGGATTGGCCTGTAATGAATTCAGAAGGTGAAGAGCATTGCTGAAGGCCTCCTCTGAAAAATAAATCTTTGGTCTTTTCTGTTAGCAGCACCAGTATCATGAATTTTGAGTACATCTGCTTCTGATTGCTGCCATGGAAAAAGAACGAGAATGTAAGGTTACCTGGAAAAATAATTGACTTTCCAAAAATGAAATTAAAATACAGTTACAGGACATTCTAAGCCACAAAAAGCAAAAAATATAAACCATATATTTTGCTTCTGTTGTATTATGATCAAATGATGTGAATTTTATCAATATCAAATTGCTTTTATCTAGATTCTTATATAGTCTGCAAACTTGTCAAGTTCACAGATGATAATAAAAGAGAAGACTCAGGAAATACTGTAGCTGAAAAATTTAGAAAATGTAATCTAAAAAGGCAGAAAAATTTAAAACACTAAGGGCTTAAGGTAAAGTCGATAAGCACAAAGTGATGCATGCGGGTAGCAAAATCTTACACTGTGAAAATGGAAATTATCTCTCCTTGTCTGCTACATGTACCTTTCTTACAGTATGTTCTTCCAGTACTTTGCGGGTTTTATCCATCTAAATGGGTGTTTGCAGTATTATAAAGATATGGAAAGCATTCTAAAATGCGAACAACTTTGTGCCTCTTTATAGACTGCTCTCTGTTTTCATTGGATATGAAACAACAAATTAATGCTAATGTTTAATTAAGTTAAGGAACCAGTAATAGGTTTATTCCATGCTGAAAAGAGAAGAGAGAAAATGCAACATTTCAGCTGTGAATCCTTCTTCAGGTGTGAGGGTTTAATTAAGTAGTTTGGTTATATCCTAATGAATGCCATAGAGGGATGAAATACTGTATGTAGAGAGAATTTGCTGTGGCCAGCCAAAACCCCCAAAATACCCATAAAACACAGATGCAGAATCTATAATGAATTCCAAGATATTTCTGAATGTATTACACAGCAATCATATTAAATCTGTTTTACTGGCCCAGGTCTGGTTATACCATGTTGGCGAAACTGCAGACTATGATTGTTTAATTTGACTAAACTATAGGAATATCATAATTAGAGAGTTTTTTTTTACAAGGGTCTTCTTTTAATCGTTGTGACAGTGAGCTATTTATATATAAGAATAGTGTTGTTTATACTTGAATATTCCACCTTTCTGTTATAATGTAATGTATTAATAAAGGAATTTACTTCAGGGTTTTCTTCAGGGTGCTGTTGTAACAGGGATTTCCGGGTTTAACCTTACAGTATTGTGAAAGAGCATTAGGTTTTCCCGTACTGACAAGGAGGAGTGTCCGGTCATTTGAGTCATGAAAAGTATCAACTACTTACTGTAAAGCAGTGTATCCAAAACCGGAAGACGTTGCATAAAACCTTTACAGTATTAATGTTTAAAACGATATCAGTCTTCAGCATCGAAGATGTTAACAAAGTAGTAAACTGCTTATGGCAAGTAAGTTATTTTTAGAAAACCTAAATGAAAATGTTCTCTGTTAATTTCTTTTTTTTTTTGCATTTCCGGGTCTAGGGTTTGTTAACACTTGGACACAGGGATTAAACAAGTCTAGTGTCTGTAGATTTTGCGTTGCTGCTAGTACTCATGCTGTACGTATGGTACGGTAGAAAAGTACTTTTCTACAAAATGGACAAAAAAAAGTTATAGAATCAAAACTATGATTGAAAGACATTTGTTTTGCTTTTGAAAGAGATGGATAGAAAAGAGAAGTAGTGCTTTTATGGGTTTATATATAACGTTTCACAAACTAAAAGTAGTAGAAACTGACATTTTACCACGAATTAAATGTATATCTTTTTTACCATTTAACTTAATTTATGTTTTACGCCGTGATTTATGAAAACCTCATAGTTTGGTTTAGTAGGTTATCGTGAATGAATGCTGTGACTGTTTTAAAGATTCGGATGGGGGGTAAACTTCTCCCTAGTGATACTGTAGCCTTTTAAAAGCGCTGGTGTACTGTACTGTAGGTCCATAGGACACTTTATACTGAGATACGAAATAGGTTATTATGGTATTTCTACAATACATTATAGCCCCACCTTGTGGTATATTATTTTTTATTTTTTTAATTTAACATTTGTTAAGTTAAAAATATTTATATTTTTTATATCATTTTCTCGGGTGTTCATTTAACAGTGACATCTTATATACTCATCAATTTCCCTACGGGATTAATAAAGTATTATCTGTCTATCTCTCTATATACTTTGACTTCGGCCGAACAGGCAGTTCAATGATCTCGATTAGCCTGATTGAAGCCAGTTTTATTTCGTCTTTTCTGGAAGGGGGGGGTAAGATCGATAATATCGCCCCCACTTCAAAGGAGGATTGTTTTATTTAGATACAGTCCATGTGCAATATTCAATTTTGTGTCTTTAAACCTGACTGATTAAAAAGGTAGTTCAGTGGGTAGCTGCGTCAGCATGCGTAGGCTGCAAAGGAACAAGTAATAGGTTTATTCCATGCTGAAAAGAGAAGAAAGGAAACACAGCGTTCCGGCTCCTGATTAAAAAGATATCTATTCTAAAGTAAGAATCTCTCAGAGTTGGCAGCATTCTTCCGTCACAATTACTGCTACAATCTTGCAATGCTACACTTATCAGGCAACCTTTCAATATTGGACCTTTGCTTAGATCTATACTTAATTAGGAATCTCTGGATTTTTCTGATTCTTGTCTCCAATTCTTTGTTCACTGTATTGACAATGTAACACTTCTGCTGTGAGACCCTCCAAACCTGTCATCAGCATACAGTATGTCTCTTTATGTGTTCATGGTAATCGTTCAAACCAATCCTGAGAGCAATTTCTATCCCATTTCTTCCGTCTCTGCCGTCACAAAACAGGTGATACAGGGAATGTGTTTAGCATACAAATGATCCAATATAAATTGCAAAGTTGGAAAAGTTAATGAAGTGTCTGGACAGACATGCTGACCCAGGATGTAACAACTTACAGTAAGTGAAAAGGTCTGGAGTAGATGTAGCTGTTTTAGAATGTCAAGTCTGCCTTGGAATTCCTAAGGAATAGCAAATATAAGGTCTTTTATGAAGAGGCTCAGGGCAAAAAGAGGCTACAACTAGACTCAAAGCCACTGTCTTTACCCAGAGAACAAAGCAAAATGTTTGTTTTGGGCTTCTTGACACTACATGCTAGTAAATGATATTTTCTTGCTATTGCTGCTCTTTGTAATAAATTTGCTCTCCATCTCTGTGTGTGTTTCAGATCTGATCCACCTCCTTAAATAGCGGAAGAACAGGGGTACAGTCAATGACATGTTTAAAGGTTAACAATTACAAATCATTCATTTTATAACTTGGCAAGTAAGTGCTGGAATTATAACTTGTTTTTCATTTTATAGATTTAAGAAAAACTTCCTGACAGATTAAGCAAGATACATATACACAAGTAAGTAAAAGATATTGCATAAAAGTATTTAACGAACTGCAGAATGGATGGTCTTTCTTCTTGTGACTTTTACATTATGTTTTATTGTGGTGTGCCATGCCATGACCTAGGTTATGATTTTGTGCTTTATTTATGCCTATAGCCTTGGTGGCTGTGAATATTGTGTGTTCAGCTGTAGGCTTTGTCAACCCATATTGGCAGTTCTCTGCCCTACTCTGTCTTTGTTTAATGAGCAGAATTGTAGGGGTCAGTGCATGAGTTTTAAATTTTAGCCTTTCCTTCTTTATGCATTAATTTGATGAAAAATATTATATAAGCTAATACAATAGACATTTCACTGATATTTTGATCATTAAGAACTTTATAGTGCAATTTAAAATGTACTGTAATTACATTTTGACATTAATAAAAAAAATCAAATTAATTTTCACCTACACATAGCCCCATCTAAGAAATTTATACATTTTTCTCACTCAAACCCACTCAATCTTGAACCTCATTATTAGTGTTGTCCCTCCTATTTCTATGGAGACTAACAGGTTACTCCAGTCTAGCTTTTATTAAATCTGGAATACCTCAAGGCAGCTCTTAAAAGGACAGAACAATTTCACCTTGGCACCAAAGAGATGCAATAATTCACCACACAGTTCTGCATAGTTTTAAAATAGGTTAATAATGAAAAGTCATGGAGAGAAATTGTCTTATCAAACATATCCCTGAAGCACACACATTTCTCAGCCCCTTTTTAGACATCAACTACAGCCAGTGTCCAACTGTTTGTGTAATCATACTGTATAAAGAGTTTAATTGCTGTTTAGCCCCTGTTTTAACCTCATTTTGCTTACACAGTCACTTAATGGTAATTTGAGAGAAATAATTTTGTAATCAGAATTTCTTACCTGAGTTTGTATGTTCTCCTTGGGGGTGGTGGGTTCCATACAGGTGCTCTGATTTTACACGAATAGGTGTGCTAATGCATAACACTTGCTTTCCACCTCTTGCTTTCGTTGGTCATGTTCTTTTCATTACAGGCTAATTACATTTTCTAAATTGGTAGAGGCACTTTTTCAAGCTTTTGTTACTAAGGAAGCTCTAAAAAGAGACATCTTCGGTTTCATACAGAGTCACATATTCTATATTGTCTATTCAGAGTCACAGAGTCTATATTGATTATTGTTCTCGTGTGCAGGTACATCCCAGGAACATATTCTATGTTTAGACATTGAGATATAATTAAGCTTGATCCTAACTATAATGTTTGCCCTTTTTCAGTGGATTTCATCAGGAAAAACTATGTGGAATTTATCGAGAGGATGGGAATAACGATTACCCATCAGATTGCAGATCATATCTATAGCAAAAGTGTCATTGATCTGGAGGAGAAAGATGAGATTTACTGTGAGAAAACTGGTCCCAAAGCGGCTCGCAAAATCATTGATTTGATTCAGCAGAAAGGGGAAAAGGCTTGCAGACTTTTTGTTGACTGCCTCAGAGATAAAGATGTCTTCTTGTTTGAAGACTTGCTTGGGAGATGTAAGTCATACTTACAGATATTTAATTAAAACACTTCATTCAAATGTGTTTTTTGCAGTAATTGATTTATCTTTTTTTGTACCATACTGTAGCTTTGCCTGAAGTACCAACGAAACAGAACATAGACATGTTGGCAGAAGATTTAAAACACTTGTATAAATCAGCATATTTCCAAAAGTTTCACCCTTTGGGGGAGGACATAGACATTATTTTTGATTTGGAAACAACATTCACTGATGCACAGTTTTGGAAAAAGGACATATGGAATCAGAGAAAAGGCACTATGACTCTTTCGCATTTTTTGGGTGAGTTCAAGAACCCAACTGTCATTGAAGGAGGAGCTGGCAAAGGCAAGACAACTCTCCTGAAGAGAATTGCAGCACTTTGGGCTTCGGGAGAAACCTCAGTGCTGAATAAGTACAGGCTGGTCTTTTTCATAAGCTTGAGTGCTGCAGAAAGAGAAATATATGAAACAGTTTGTGAGCAGCTGCTCAGAGTGCCCTATGAAATAGACAAGGAGACCTTTCAGAATTCTTTACGGTTCTTGAAAGAAGAGGTTCTGTTCCTTTTGGATGGATATGATGAATTTAAACCAGCAAACTGCCCGGAGATAGAGGACATGATCAAACATAACTTTCGGTTCAAGAATACGGTAATTGTGACAACACGCACTGAATCAGTCAGTAACGTGAGGCCCATTGCTGAAATCATTGCAGAGATTGGGGATCTCAGTGAGGAGAACAGTAAGGTCATTATTAGAAATATCTTGGGTCCTGAACTCTCTAAAGGCCTTCTGCAGCAACTCGAAAACTCAAGCACCATGCAAGAATTGATGAAGACACCGCTATTTGTGGTCATAGCTTGTGCCATCCGGTTGGGTGACACCAGCATCATTCCTAAAACACAGACTGTACTTTTCCGTACCCTTTATGATCTGATGATCTCAAAGAACCAGTACAAAATTTCATTTATGACTTCGGAAACAGTTCAGGAGAGCATCAACGTATGTGGGGATCTAGCACTTCGGGGAATTTTCGAGCACTGCTTTGAGTTCTATTTAAGAAAAGAGCTGCACAGTGAACAAGAGGATGTGCTACTGAAATCTGGACTTCTGAACAAGTACACCGCTCAAAGGATGGAGCCTGTCTATCGTTTTTTTCATAAGTCATTCCAGGAGTACATAGCAGGAAGAAGACTGCATGGACTATTAACTTCAGCCAAAGAGTCAGAGATGAAGATGGGGTACCAGTACCTGAATCAGATTGATAATATTTCAGATATTTCTAATAAATACTACAATTTACTGATGTACACGTGTGGGTCTTCCACACAAGCTGCTAGCATTGTCATTCAGCACATGACAAATGTTAAAAAACATGGAAGACTGTTGGGCACCCCATTAGAAACTGACAGGCCGCATGTTCCTTCAGACAATAACCAGGAACAGATCTCACAGAATATGGAAGAACTTCACAAGCTGCAGGAAGTTAGCATGGAGAGTTTTGTAAACTGCGCTCTTAACTTCTTTGCAGAAAGTCTTTCAAAATCTGAGCTAAGTGCAGAGTTTGAATTTTTCTTTCAGAAAAAAAAGCTGCACATCAGCAGCCAGAGCATTCCAACCTGTTTGAGTGACTTCTTTCAATATTTGCCAAAATGTTTGGCTGCTCTAGAACTCATCGAGTTGGAACTGTTTGGCAATTTGCACTGTAGTGAAATCCCGAATCAGAGCAAAAAGACATACATTCCAGAGAAGGCAGTGTCCTTGTTTTTCGATTGGAGTCACAGCCTTAATAGTATTGAAGTATCTTTGAATGATTTTCAGAGGTTATCTAAAAAAGATATAACATATCTAGGAAAGATATGCTGTTCAGCCAAAAGCCTTAGGCTTCTCCTAACAAGAAGCAAAGGTATAAGTGGAAAACTTCCTGATGTCCTCAAAATGTGTGAATACAACCTGAAGGATCTAGTTATTGAAGAAACTCCTTTGACATTAACAGATGAACAGCACATTGTTCTTATGAAACAGCTTAAGACTTTGTATATAAGTGATCTGCAGACTGAAAGACTGCCAGGTTAGTATGTGTTATCTTTTATTTAAATGTTAAAGACATTTTAATAGGTGTGTATAAAAGTTTCTTACATGAAGAACATGTTTATTATATTTTTGTGAATTCATTTATATTAAATTTGTTTCATTTATCTGAGATTTTCTGCTTATTACAGGGGGATTATTGGAGAGAATCCAAAACCTTCAGAACCTTGAGAAATTAAATTTAATTAATATAAAGATGGCTGAAGATGATGCAAAACAGCTAGGTAAATTTTAATCATTTTGTAGGAATTCAATTAAATCAAGGAATTTGAAAGACTAGGAATATGAATAGGTAAAGTACAGTAGGACATTTGACACTGACGTTTTGTAAGCAAAGAGCTGGAATGGCAGCGATGACTAATAATTAGTAATTAGGTGGATGATTCACTCTGCAATACAGATCACGACCATAAAATGTAGGTGTCTACTGTCCTATTAAATTAGAAGGTTTCATTAATCCAATCTTGTTTATCTAGTTGGTGTTATTTAATCAATACTGCATCCTCAGTTCAATGGGTACAATAAAAGTAGCATATAACTGATGAATCCATTATACTGGATTTCTTACTTTTTCCTTATCTGAGGCAAGAATCAACCGAAATGACCTTTGTTTTTTAACAGCTGAAGGAGTGAAGCATTTGCAACGTCTCCAGGAGCTGCACTTGGCCGAGCTGGAAGGCATAGGAAATGGGCTCAGGTTTATAATTGACGCAGCCACCAGTAGAGACTGCTGTCTGAAAAAAATGGTGCTTGTCAACTGTTGCTTGACAAAGGAGGCAGTCATAATTCTTGGTCTGTAGTTTTCTTTTTAATAAGTATTTCTCAGGTTTCAGCAGTCAGTTTTGTCTACTGTATATATTAGTAGGAATGAAATATGTGTCTATTTCTATTATAAATGAATATATACACAATATATACTGCAGTAATGAAGGAAGCATTGACATCTGGTTTCAAGCAGATTTCCTCATACAAGTAATGGAGTTAAAAGGAAGTGTGTGGTACAGAACTATTTCACACTTCACATTATGTACTGTACATCTACAGTACAGTACTTGTCTCCGATACTCCTCATATTGGATTTCCAACTTTGCACTAAAAGATTAAATGGTTACATGACATTAGGCACCAGGAGTAAAAGTAGTTTTAAAAGGGAGCAGTAAGAGAAGTGGGGAGTCTAGACCTTATGCTAATATAATTATATAAAATTTATATATAAAAGATACTGCACAATGTGTGTTCTCAGACGGTAGGAGTAATGGTTTATAGACTTATCAGAAAGTTTCTTTTTTCTTTTAGCTGAAAATTTGAGGAATGCCAATAAGCTTGAGACACTTGATCTGTTTGAAAACCAGCTGGAGGAAGACGCAAGTGGCTGTGTGGAAAAACTGAGTAGGTGATAAAGCAAAGTTGTAATGCACAGAAACAGCTACTAATGAAGTGGAGAATGCAGCAATGATCTTTTCTTTTACTGTACATCTTTAGTTGACAAGTTGAGGGCCCTGCCTAGCCTACAGACTCTCATGCTTCCATGGGGACAGAATGTGAAAGACAGCCTGTCCAAGCTTCTGGACTTCCTGGAGAACCTGCCTGGACTGCAGAAACTGGGACTGCAGAGCTGGCACCTCACTGATAAAGACCTAGAGCTCCTGAGTAAGTATAATTCACACTGCTTGGGTTTGGCGTGAAAACTATAAACTCAACAGTGGATCTTCTCTTTTAATTGGGAACACAATTTGTATTCAGTTTAGTCTCATTAAAAGCTTATACAGTATGTTGTAATTAATATTATGCATTTGAGAACATCTAAAGGAGTCTTCACAGTGTGCAGACAGTTAATATATGTTTATACAGTATGTGTATCACTGCTATTACTAAGCTTAAAGCTCTTGATCACTCTTCAATCCAATTTTAAATCATTGCAAACAGCTTAATAGCCTGCAGAAATTTCAGGGAAAAAATAAGCTAAATACAAATAAAAAAACAAATTTGAAAAAAAAATATTAAACTCTTTCTATTTTTTTTATGCAGATGCTTTGAAAATACTTCAATTACTGAATTAATTATCAAAATCTGATGCTACTGTTCACTTGCATCTGTTGTAAACAGCTGTTGTATGAACATGAATTCAGTTCATTCAGTGGGCTGAATAAGAAATTAATGTTCTGGTTATATATGACCTGCTGATAGTCTTTAGTTTCAATGAAAACCTGGTAAACAACAAAAGCCTGGTTGTTGAATGTAAAACCGGAGTGGTAATTGGAAAAAAGATGGGAAATGGGAAGAATATTGATCTTCATGACATCTTGTTTTTTACCACGTTGTCTATTTTGGTCACAATGTAGCATAACGATTGAAAAATAAACTATGATTGAGAATTACCTGAGAGAGTCATGTTACTATTCAGTCGTACACAAAAGAGGAATGAAACTAAACTGTTAACAAGCTTTAATTGGCTTGGTATTCATTCAGTTTGCAATTTTAATTATACACATGAGATTTGTCATCTAATTGTTTCTTTATGCTAAGAGAATATAAATGCTAAACAAAATTCTTTCCATCTCACGCTCATGCTTAGACATGTAGTTTTGGGGAAACTGCAATGAAGATATACATAGCAGCTGCCCTTAGAAAAATACCAGGAGTGTACCATTTTCGTTCATTTAGACGAATGGCCATTGTTTCCATACCATTATTAGAGGAACATATGAAACTCCTTAAGTAGGAAGATCGTTCCTATTATTACTCTTATTGCTCTATTATTGTTTATTTTAATGCCTTTTCTAATGCTTTTTATGGTAATATGGGAGTATGAGGCAAAGTGTAAGGCACATTGTAACATGTTGTGGAATAACAACTATGTATGTTCCTAAAACTTTTAATATTTGCCCTTAGGCTCATCAATCCAGAATGGTCATTTAAGGGACCTTCAGCATTTGGACCTGTCTGAGAACTGTGTGAGCAGCCAGGGCTGGCACAGGTTCCTCGGGGCACTGGGCATGTTGAAGAAACTGAGGGTTATGGACCTGAGCTCCAAAGAGGGCATGCAGCCCGAACCAAGACTGATCAATGACCTTGGCAAGCTCATATTCGAGCTCTCAGTACTGCGGAGAGTGGGACTGCAGAGGTGGCACCTGGATAAGGAGTACCTGAAATGCCTTAACAAAGGAAATGTAGTCTTTGGTCGTGAGTTTCAACTCCTAGTCAGCTCAGACTACATAGAGGAAGATGAGACAGATGAGGAAAGCCATATGTAGACGTCAGTAAATATTTGGATCATAGCGTGGGCTGTTTGCCACTGCCTGTTGGCATGCTGATTTTAAATGTTAGTTTATTCGCAGTACCAATTTGCACACACTCTAATTTGGTTTTGGATTATACAGTTGTATGAATCTGGCTTCAAATACAATATGGGCATTTTAGAATGTACTGTACTTTGAGATACAGTAGGTGATGAATACCAAAGACTAGAAAAGGGCTTGGAAAAGTTCTAGGCTCAAAATTCGAGATCTAGAATTAGACTTTTTATCATCAGTGTTTCCGTTTTGTTAATGAACTGATACAGTATCTGTGATGTTGTTCTGCAAGGTAAAGTATTCTCATGCAGCATTTCTTGTATGTTTCATACATTTACAGTACATTGAATGTTATATGCAGTATATACCAGATATATAATTCTGCATTACTTTGTATTTATTCTTAAATGTGTAACAACATTTTATTATTGTTATATAAAATCTGAAGATGGCAGCTAAAAGTCTAAAATTTAACAAGGCTGAAGCCTCTTATTGCCGTTTTGAACGTCACAAGTCTGAGTCTCTATGTTCGACCTCACTGAACCCGAATTCATTACAATACGCAAAGTAGTAATTACTGTAGAGTAGGTGGTATCGTCCCCATTCCAGCTGTGTGGTACAATAGAATTATCTGTTTAGTTAATAGAAAACAAAATTGGTGACGTGCTGTTGTTTGTAAAAATTCTCAGCAATATACTGTAACTTTTTAACAAATCCCAGCTTCATTCTTTGATATACTTCAAGCTTGATAAAAATCAAAGCCTGTTTTGTGCTTGTACCGACATTACTTGGATATCGTAGTTCAGGTGGGGAGCTGCGTCAGCATGCGTAGGCTGCAAAGGAACAAGTAATAGGTTTATTCCATGCTGAAAAAAAGAAGAAAGAGAACACAATGTTTCGGTTGTGGAGCCTTCTTGAAGAAGTTACTTGGATATGCCTGGTATTGATTTTCTCTGATGGTTTTCTCTCTGCATCCAAAGTGCCCCCTTACCATCACCACCATCACACACTCTTTTAGATTAAAAAAAACATACCTTAAAGGTTTTCTCTCCCTCAACAACGGAAGATTTAAGACTGATTATGAAGATCTGAACCTGGTCTAATGTCTGACTAACAGGTTGGTCAGTAGATCTCGGTGTGCTACAGGGAAGTCCCGTTTGTGTCCCCTACAGTACAGATGACAAAAGTGAAGGCAGTGTTGTCATCCAGTCCTACTAATAGCATAGTAAGTGATGTGGAAGAAATAATCATTTCCCCCATTGCTTCATCCGTCTTTTGAACCATTCAACTGTGTTGTTATACACCAGAATATCTATAGATTTGTTCATTTTTTTCTTTGGACTCTGGTTTGAATGTTTAATGAAGTGCTTAGGTAGTTTCCTAACCTAGTTGGGAATCGGTGTTTTATGATAACAGTTGCATCCACCTTCATTTTGTGCACTTGGACGGACTGTGAACATTCATACAATTTAAACCTGATGGACTGTTGGACTAAAACAAGATACTTTAGTGATTGAAAAATATAAGTATATTTTAATAGGATCATTTTTATTCACAAAGCACTAATTATTGAAAATCCCTTTTAAATCTTTTAGGAACCATGATGTGACACAAAGCACTACAATACACAGGATTTTTTAAGATGATCCTCAACTTGTTTTTGTTTTGCATTGGTACCATTAGGTGGCACTGTAAGACTGTGTAGGAGTGTCCACTTATTTTCAGTCAGTTTGTGCTAATTTCCCCTAAGAGGAAATTTCCCCTTTATTTTTATTTCCTCTAAGGGAATTTGTCTTGCATGTCAAGAGCTCATAAGCATACTGTATAGCATTATAAACAATGATACGATACAACAACAGCACAATGCCATGATACAAAACAACATTTAACACCATCTCTCAATCAGTACTTAATCCAGTACCATAGGATTATAGACAATTAACTGGTAAAGTCTCTGAAACAAGAACAATAATTAGATCCCTACTTGCAAACAATCTTATTATTGTTAAAAAATTGAATGCTTTTAGGTATAACTGAAGTAAATGCTCCGTTAGTCTTTTACGGGTATGTGGTACCTCTTCCCAGAGAGTAGGAGAGTATATTATAAAGGGTCACATTTGAATATTAAGACTATTAAGAGTCACTTAATAAGAACAGAGAAATTTAAATACAGTTCTGGACTGAGATGGGATTGTTCACTCACATAACCTCAACATGACATTGAACAATCAAATACAACTATAAAGTAAACAAGTGATGAACTGAAAGTTAACAAAAGAAAATAATAGGACCATCCTGTACTATAAGTTACTACTGTACATAAGGCTTTCTGAACTCTTTCTTGTATCAGTGTTAGTGCTGCAGCAATGCAATTTGGCTCTGTGGTTAAGGATCTGCACCTGTGGCTGGAAGGTCGCTGGTTCAAATCCTGTGGCTGGTAGAGGAATCCTGAGCAAGACCCTTAACCCCAGCTGCTCCAGGGGTGCTGTACAATGGCTGACCCTGTGCTCTGACCCCCAGCTTCTCTCCCTGTCTGTGTGTCTGATGGAGAGCAAGTTGGGGTATGTGAAAAGACAACATTCCTAATGCAAGAAATTGTATAGGGCCAATAAAGTGCTCTTAAATTTAAATGAGAAAATCACTCAAGTGAGTCTAGCTGTGATATTTGCATAAAGGCCATAGAGAGCCCTTTATTGCCAGTAAGCCACTCAAACTAGTGTAAGAAATGTATTTCAACCTGCTTAATTCAACAGAATGTTCTACCTAGCTGTTGTAGTATTAGTTACTTTCCAAAGACACTGAACTCAGACTCAAGAAACGGCCTACAGAATAAAAAGATAGGGTGTGCCCAAGCTGCTTTGGTACAGTATGTGCAAAAGTGAAATTTTTGCTTAGGAGTCTTGCCAACTCATAATAAAACCTTCTGTGCACATTGGAAATAGCAGGTTCTTTCTAATTAGTAGGAATGCCTGTTTATAATAGGTATACATGTTCCTTGGAATTATTGTATGTAGCTACTTATATAAAAATTGCCAGAACCTACCTGGCACAGATATATCATTTCAAACTTATGAGTCAATTGCACATAACAGAGATTTAAAAATATTGGAACATTTTGAACGATTTCTCTTGTAATCCTGCAAATGTCATTACAGTTTATCCTGCTCGTAAAACAGACGTTTGGTCTTATTTCAGAGGATGAAAAGAATGGCTTGAAAACATTTTGACTCAAAAGAGAATTTTAATAATTAAATAAAAAATTCTGGAAAGTAAATTCCCACAATGTTAGGACACATACAATACAATCTATTGTCTCTGTACTATTCATGCTAGCCAGATACTAACAGAGGCATACAATACTACTGTATTTAGCCAGGTTGAATAGTAAGAACACAGTAATAATGTTGCTGGAGCAGAAGACTGCGATAATGTAGTGGTTATACAGATCTTTTCATAGTTTCATGAAACAAAGTGCAGATAGTTACAGCACAGAAAGTTAGGAAATTAAGATGAGGAAGGGGAAATTTACACAGGGCTGGCAACATTGCAATGGGTTAATCAACAGAAAGGTTACTCAGTACATCAAAGGAAGCAATTTGACTTTTCTAGATTGTTAGGTTACTTGTAACTAATTGATCCAAAGATTTCATCCAGCCGTTCATAAAAGAAGCCTCGTTATCAGACAACGTGTCTGAGCAGCCTATTCCAGACTCCCAGTCTTATGAAGAAAGCACTCTCTTTAGATGAATTAAATCAGAAAAGGAAAAAAATGTTCCTGAAGTTGTAACAGAATAAAACTTGAAGGAGAATATGACTCATAAAGATCTTCAGCAATCATTTGGAACAACCGTATACTATACTGTATATAAGTTCTTAAAAAGCAATCCAAGGGTTGTATTATAATTGTTATTTATGTCATTATAGAGTAATAAAAGTCATAAGATTGTCTGAAGAATGGCTCGTACCCAGCAGCCATTATTGTGACTGTATTTCTTTGCTGGTCTTAAACTGGTTTAAGGAGGTTTATAAGTTTTAGGTAGGCTGTATTAAATGGGATCAGTCTGGCTTAAGGGGATCAGTTAGCATGCAAGGAATAAGCTGTTCTTATTCTTTCCCATATAATACAATATTATATCATGTAGACCTGCCATTAAAAAGAAGTATTTAGCAACATTGAAATTCCTATTGCATGGGAACTAAACATATATTACTGAATGATATGGTGAGCGAAGTACTACTGTAAATACTGAATTATTTCTTAATTTGAAATAACATGCTTTGTTAAAAGTGGGTTACAAAAACTAAGCAGTGTTATGAGAATGTATCTAAAAAGCCACATTATAGTAGATTTATTGATATTCTTACAAAATTTGCACCATGTTTTGGAAAGTTTAATTTTTGCAGGGATTATTCACAAAATTAGTTAATAAGCTACATATAACTATTCTGTGACTTTATTGTGTGCATCTTATGCTGTGCTGAAAGCTACATATACACTTACTGTGCATAACACATTTCAAACGTTCCTGCAAGATAGATATCTCCTTCAGCTTTGTAAGTTCACCTTAAAGGAGTGTGACTCAAGGAGTTGCTGGAGCTCTTAAACACTGATTCATTGCAGTTCGTATACTGTCCAGCTTTTGGTTTCTGATGATCAGACCAGGGTTCACCAATCAGACCCCAGGACAAAGTTTTAGACCATGACCTCAGCTGCCATTACATGCTCCACAAAAGACTGAAATCACTGGTAAGTATTATGATACTGTAGCTTTTGTAGCCATGCTGCATGAAGCCATCAGGAATTAACTGCAGAGGATGCTAGCACATGGTGTCCTGCTACTGTATAACAATAATCCAGTCCACCAGGTCTTAGTTACATAGGGGTTTATACAGTATATACAGGTATGGCTTTGAGTAGTTACTATCTGTTTCCTTGACTACAGTGCACAAACCAAAGGTGATGGTACTTCAGATTCTGGGCATGATTATCTTGCATAGCAGAGAATCTCTGAATTATATGTACTGCATGTTAATTGTAAGGCTGGGTCTTAAAAATCAAAGAAATATAATCAAACACAAAAGTATTCACCCTCTTGACAAAATGAAGTGGAGGAAGTGAATTATTCAATTTATTGTAGGCAACTACCAGCTCGAAAGGGCTGGTGTAAATGGACCACTCACTTTGTCCATTGCATTTTGGCTCAATGATTTGCTGTTAAGTGTTTGAATTGAGTCCACAAGTGATACTGGCAGTTGTATAGAAGAGAGGGGTGAACTGGTATGTCAGGCCTAATCAACTGGAGATTGCACAATGTACAAATTAAAAGATTTTCAGTATTAAAAAACTATTGTTGGCATCGGAATTACAATTGTGCAAAGCAATGCTTCATACAGCAGATACTGACTTTTTTACATGAAACACAAATGTTCTTCCCAACAGGTTCCCCGATTTCCAAGGCAAGGGATAGGTTTGGCACCCCACATTATCTGGATTGTTATGTTAGAGTTTGTATATGATTATCCCTGAATTATTGTATTGAATTTCATATAATTGGGGGATTTTTACTGTCACAATAAATCAGATGCCTTTTTTGTAGTTTGTTCAAGAGAGTGGAATTTTTTTCTACTGACTATGGTATTTTCACAATAAAAATATTATCTTAGGATCTTACACCATTTGTTTAAGACCCTTTATTCTGTAGGACACATAAGAGGCTTTCATGCATTTCATTTGACTTGGACTACTTCCCATAGGTGGCATAAATGTGTTTGTAATTCCTCCTTAAATCTACATAATCAGATTACAAGAGAATGACTGTTACATATACAAATATCCACTCTTCTATGCTCTCTTTTCTTTGAATAGCAGCTGTGCACCAGTAATCCCAAACAGTAGCACTTGTGAACTTTCAGCTGCTTAGGTTTATCTTGTTTGCTCATTGCTAATTAAAATTCTTCTACAAGGAGCTTGGCTCACAGAGAGGTTAGACTGGACTCATATGATGAACTGCAGTGGCAATCTCCTTGAATTAGGGTAACCCAAGCATGTGACAGATATATGACCAGCTGGCACGCAATAGGACTGTGAACCTGCTCTCTGCATTAGCTGTGTTGCATTCAAAGGCCCTGGGCCTAGGCCAAAAGAGCAAGTGATAAGGGCATTTTCCCTTTCTCAGCATTTGTTCGTTTCAGTTCACAGAACACAGCTTCAATGTTCACTTTGGTAAAACGATAACTTTTGACAGATTGGCAGAGCTATCGTATAAGTCATGACCAAATGGTACAGTATAGCAGCAGACCATTGTCATTTCTGCAAGGGAACCATTTACTATTATGGCAACATGCCCTATACAAGAAGCTTAGAAGATAACATTAAGATAGCTTTGAATGAATTGGATTTGTAGGCCAACTTTTGTTTTGATGTTTTAATTCTGAGCATGTACAGTATGAGAGTATGTTGTTAGTAAGTAGAAGAAAGTATCACATCACAAATTTAGCACATCTAACACTGGAGCTATTACAGAAACCACAGTCTGAAACTTGGATGGACTGTATAAATGATACATTTTGCATTTATAGTACGTTTTGTTACAAGTGATCTTTCTGAATGCAATAGATTTTGTTATTTTGTTTCAATATTAATATTTTAAATACAGGTATGTCAATTTTGAAAACTAAATGTGCTTAGTCACCTTACTCAATTGCTACAAAAAGTTTAGGATTTAATTTACTAAATTAATAAAATTACATAATCCTAGATTCTGTGACCCAGCATCACTTCTAAAAAATATTTAGAAGAAGTGCCTGGGGACATCCTTAGAATATTTCAAGAGTTTTTCACCAGCTGTCTTCTTGAAGTTGTAAGGCTGCAATAAAAGTTCGTACTTGTCAGAAACTGTGCTGATGTTCCTTCAAAATATTATTTTTGCCTGATGGCTACCTTTTTGCCTCCTGATTCAGCATCGGCCTTTGATTCATAATTGCAGAGCTTAATGCTGGAAGGTCTTCCAAGTGACTCACAGCAAGTCTCGAGGAAGATCAATTTAAACAGATCTGTGTAGAGAAGTGTGAAATACAAATCTTATTTTCCTAAAGGCATAATTCAGATTTAAAAAGTGAACCAAGGTGTATAACAATAAGAGATACTGTAAATCATTTGCTCCTGTTTTGATTTTGACTTGCTTTAAATTCCCATTGCTCAGAAATGCGGGAGTAATTCTCTTGCCTTGTTGATACCATTTGCCAGTGTATTACAATTTTCTATGCACATAAGCTTTGAGAAAGCATAAAGCACACAAAATTTAGGATATTGATTAAATATGTTTGGATACATTGATTGATTATTTGCATTTCTGACCATGATACATACTGTATACACTCAAGT
This sequence comes from Lepisosteus platostomus, assembly GCF_059453375.1. Taxonomy (NCBI): domain Eukaryota; kingdom Metazoa; phylum Chordata; class Actinopteri; order Semionotiformes; family Lepisosteidae; genus Lepisosteus; species Lepisosteus platostomus. The sequence continues at coordinate 20,477,081 of NC_142627.1, read as the reverse complement.
GACATTGGCTGTTACATCAGCACTAAACCACCTCATTAGAGAGTGGGTTGATAGACAATATGCGATGAGGTGATTTAAGCGGCTGAGTATCAGGGCTAATAGAAATCAAGAAAGAAAAACCCTAAAAAGAACGAATCTGCTTATTAAGAGAACACATTTGTATATTGGTGCGTACTGTGACATTTGCAGTTTCTAACTTGACAAGGCAAATGTTCTGTCAGGGATTGAGAAAGATATGAGAGCCCACAGGTCACAACATCTTGCTAGGGTTGATGGGGGGGTTAGAGTGTGATGGTCTGGACGGGAGTGTCTAATCGCTACAGAACTCCACTTACAGTGATTGATGGCAACCTGACTGCACAGTGCTGCTTTGATCAGGAGCTGGGACCTCCCTTGCTGCCTTTCCTGAGGGCTTATCCTGACATGACAACATTACAGCAGGGCAAAACATATCCCCAAGCTGCTCATATACAGTACAAATGGCTCTCTTTTAAGATGAGAGTGTAACAGTTTTGCTGTGGCTCTCTTGCTGTGAATGTGCAGCATATGGGACTCGGTGACCAATGTCCAGGTACGTTTGTCCATGTGCTCTGTGAAAGCAATGTAAAAGCGACCCACAAGACAACATCTGGAACCACCCCAACAGTGGTCACACATATTGCTGTCCTGCAAAATAATAACATTGAGTTTATCCTATGCTCTAATTAAATTATTATATGATACACTGTTTCATGAATGACAAAGAATAATGCTAAAACTAAAATAATTTTGTTTCTTTGGCCTTTATGCATAATTGTGTACACATACACAAACTCTTAACATTAATGTTACTCCTTTCCATTTATATGCACTGAAGTCCTCCACATCAGCAATTAATCTTTTCTCAGTGGCAGCATATAAACACTTTTTGATGTAACTGTTAATCTTGCTTAATTTAATTTATAAATAAATGCTAGGAGCTTAATTTGATTATATCAATTGGTCCTTTGTGTGTTCTGCTGCATTGGTAAAACATGTTTGCTGTAGGGTATCATAAAATTGGCAGGGAGTTTGGTTTGCATTTATTATTTATCTTAACTGCAGTATATGTGCCAGATAATTCCCAAAGTCTGGGCTTCATGCATACTTAAGGCATTGTGGTTTACAAATAATGAAATGATTGTAAATGAAATTTTAGCTAGTAGAAACAGACTTTATCTGAATGTATAGCCTATTAAACTTCAGACTAGAGGCACTATGATTCAAAGTTATATTTATGAGTAAGGAGAGAAATGGATTTTATTTATTACTTAAGGAAACTGAATACTGAAATCTCCATGCCCCATGAACAAAATGCCCTTTTTTAGCCAATAGATGGTGCAATGCTATCAGAAAGTCTTTATGAACATTGCCCTGTTGGTATTCTAAGTTTAAAAATATTTTTTTTCTAAGAAGTTTGTTTCCATAGTATCGTGAGTTATCCACCCAAGTTGTTACCACAGCAACCAAATAATGTTGTCCTGTCCGTCCTCCAGGGATCTATTGAATCCTACTCCACATCATTCATTTTCTGTTACCTGTAGGCACTCCTGAGTCACTTTCGGGTGATGAGTGAAATCTCATGACCAGCATTTACATGTATTTCTCCATGTTATGTTTAGGAACATGAATGTCCTGTAGGCTTCTGGATCATTTCCATGTCTGAGCAAGTGGTGGATTTGAAATGTGCCACAGGCCAGAGGCCATATTTCCTCTGTGCTTCAATGATTTAACAATCAGAATGAAATAAAGAATATACCAAAAGAATCAGACTTGGAGAAACATCCTATAACCAGAACAATGTCACATCCCAATGTAGATATTGCACTACTGCTACTGACTGCTGTTCTCTGAGGAATCTCAATTTAAGTTTTCTTTAGATGTACAGGACTCAAAGTTTTATCCATTGTCCATAATGATTACCCACCTTCTTCTTTGGGAATGTGTTTGGTTCATCCCAACTCAACGATAAGCTTTTCCATGAAGGGAATGTGACTCCCAGACGACACATGAAAAGGCAGTGATCACACTGTTCTCTGTGGTTCATCTCTTGTGATGTCATTCAGTGGAAATTCACTACAGACCTTTATATCAACGTTTCATTTTGATGGAACGTTGGGAGGAAATTTTAAACACATTTTTAAGGTTTCTTTATCTTGTGGTCGGTGGACAGAATCATTAAAATTCACAAATACGTATCCAAACAACTGTTTATTCTTTAAGTATGCATGTGTTACCTGTACGTTTTTGGCAAAGCCCTTCAGAATGTCCAGCAAGAACTGATTTCCTATGTAAAGAATGGGGAGTTCTGGAAATGTATGTTCACTGAAAATGTTTGGAATGTTCCTTGTCTGACCATTCCAAAATCCTGAAATCCACATTAAACCAATTTGCTGGGTAGTACACTTTTTCAGAGGCACATTTGGCTTCCAGATGGTTCAGAAGAGGAAAGTATATTTTTGTATATTATGTATATTTTTAAATTTAATCCTTAATTTATCCTGATAAGTTCAACTGAGAAAAAAAAGTATAATTTACAATGATAACCGGAATAGTTTTCTTTTGTGCAGCAGAGAATTTACAGTACTGCAGGAGTTTGAATAATATACCTTTCTGGTAAAACAGTACCATCTGTTGAGCAAATGCAAAATTCACAAAGTAGTGCTTTAGGTTGAAGCCTTCCTTTATGCTTTCTGGACCTTTCTAAATTATTTTTAGAAAAATTTTAACGAAAGCCCCAAAAGTGGAAAGAGTCACAAAAAGCTAAGCGTATGGTCACTTGAAAAGAAAACAAATTGTTGTAGGTTGGAAAAACATGTGTCCTAAATGTTAACTTCATTGTTTTCTTTCTTGAATTAATAGATATAACCACTCTTGACTTATTGAAAGGCTTAGCTCTAGAAAATCTGTGTATATTTTCAAGAAACACCAAGCGAATATAATTAAAATGGATAGCTCACTGTTTGAATACACATACAGTAACTCAAATACTGATTCATAATCGTGATACACAGCTGGAGAAATAAGAGCATACTAAACTGTCTTATTTTCCGGTTATGGTAAGCAAAACACCCTATCAAACATTTTCTTTAATTTTTCAATTGATGCATAGGCATTAGCTAGCTTTTAAATTTTCTGTGAGTCATGTAGTTCTTGCAATGCAAGTCTGACTTTGTAAGTCAACATGCCGGGCTATAAAAAAAGGTTTTGTTGTCAGTGTCTTAAGAGTATACTGTGAATTACAAGAAGCTGGGTGATACCAGCACAGCTCCGTTTAGTTACAAAACAATTATGAATACCATTTGCACAGAGTCCACTCAAAAGAGGGCGCTGTTTCTATAGTCTTCTCCAGTGAGCTGCGTGTTTGTTGAATGTAACTCGGTGTATAAGAGAAAAGGGAACAAGAACGGTTTCAATTTCAGAGGCACTTGTCTTGGGGAAATTGGCACAGCACCTTCAAAGCAAAATGTCAAAATATCATGAGAAAAACTAAGTAAAAAATATCATATGCCTACTGTCCACAATACTGAAATATTCTGAAATAGTTGCAATGCATTCTTGTCCCATTCTTCAAGTGGGATTGCTTTCAGTTGAAGTTGTGATAGAGTTAATGTTGTCTTAAAATTAAATTATACAGTACCTTTCACTACTTCTGTCATTTTCAAAACAATAGAGATCTGGGGATTTTTCTGGTGAAGGAATGTGTTTTTTTCATGCTGCCTCATGTTGTTTCATGTGTTCATGTGACTGGGAAGTTACTAATGTTTTAGCCAGCTAATGGAGAATCTAGATTAAAAAATGCATTAACTAACTTCTTGAAAACACATGGTACAGTGAATGCTGAATTAAATACATGTGGTATGCAGTACATTACAATTTGAAAGAACATTAGCTTCACATGTATTCATGTTGACATGTCTGTAGTGGCTGTTCATGTAAACATTTATTAAAGGTACAAAAAATATTCTGTAAAGTGCCATGGAACAATATTTTAAAAAATCGACTCAGTATTGATGGGTTAACCCATTATGTGTAAGCTGAGAGGATGTGTTACTAAAATACCAATAAAAGTTTGAAATAATGGACCTGTTTTCCAAAGCATTGATATCATTAACTTTTCTAAAGCACTATTGTGGCATGAATACCACATCAGTCTTAATAATTTGGAAAATTAAGATAATCAGGAGTTATCAACATCAAGAACTGACTTATATACAAATATGTGGCTACATAACCTGATTTATGTCTTATTTTTTCTGATATCCACTGTCTGTTGCAATTGCCACAGCTTTTGACTATTTGACAACGCAGTAATGAACCTTTACCTTAGTCACTACAGTTTTTAATACTTTCTGTCAGAGCCCTACCGCGACAGGAATGTTCTGGAGTAGAAACTATAGATTCCTAAGGGGAATGGGTATGTGCTTTTCACAGCAGTTCTCCTCTGCTCATCAGGTAATCCCTTAAAGGAGGCACAACAATACCCGGATCACTGCTCTTTGCTCTAACATGGAGCTCATTTTTAGCATTCCTTCCTTCCTAATTGTGCTCTTGGAATGACCAGCCCTCCCTGTGAAGTTCATCACTACTAACAGGGTGTATCAGTGATTAGCAGCTTACCCACAGGACAGCGAGACATTAACACACTCCAGACACTGCTACAGTCCTCATTTGCTAAACCAGCGTGAATTTGATTTCTCACTTCATCGGGATGACTACAAATGTGTTCTGCATTTGAGTATTTTTAATAAGAGTGAATGGAATGCTCAGATCTATTATTAGTATGTAGTGTTTAATTGCTATTTTCATCCCACCCCTAGTGGGTGGAAGTTCTAGTTAAAAGTATTCAAAAAAAATGTTTTTGTTCCAAGTGATAAGTGCAGTACTTTGTTCTTTTCTTTACCATAAATGGCAGCAACAGTTAAGACCGATTCTTAGCTGTGTTTACTATTAGCTGTCTAAATAGTTTTCTGCAGTTGGGCCCATTATAAAATACACATTTCATACACATACAATATCTTATTTTACAGAGGATTGTGCTTTCAGAGCATCTTCAATAGTATGAAATTGCCAGTTCAAAGCTGAATTTCTTTTTTAAAGATCCTAGATGTATTACAGTATACACATCAAATCATGGAGTACAGTATAACATAGAAGGTGTCCATAAAAGTTAAATATCCTATGGATATACCATGTTGATATAGCACTATTTGTACGTGTACCAGATTCTGTCTCCACAGTGTAGTTTACACTGTATACACATTAGTATATTTTTGAATAGGTTAATTTCCTAAACAGTGAGTAAATGATATAATATACTGTAAATAATACATAATATACAGTATTTCACTATATATGTACTTATCACAAACTGTTTTTCTTTATTGATATTTTTTCTTTATTGATACTCAATAGGAATGGAAATGGATCACACAAGGGATGCATTTCTTGCAAAAATCAAAGCTGGACTATTTAATCTGTCATTATTATTCCCTCTATAGCACAATCACACAGCTGATGACTCCTATGCCCAGTGTGATATTTTTTCATGTTGTTTCATGGAGAGGCATTGTTAATTATGAGGATTAATTATGTTTAGAATGGAGCAGACACTTTTTGAAAATCTTTTCCAGTTTTACTAGCGTAGAAATTCAAACGTTGCTCTCCGAGTATTGTTGATTTATGTGTTTCCAACAAACATAAAAGTATTACAGTAAAGTAAAGCTGCCTTCAAACACAGTGTAACGTTAATTGATTTACACAAATGAAAATGCCACCTTCTGAGTTGGTCTTTCCCAGGGTTATCTCTATGGAATTTCCCAACTTTGTTGTATTTTATATTTGTTTACTTTTAAGCACGCCAGAATGATTTAATTACAAATGTGTATTTGCACTTGCAAGACTGAGTCACATTTCCCCTCGCAGAAAGAATTTGCGTCAAGTCATGGTTCTCTATATTGTTTGACTTTATCTGTTACAAAGAGCACCTAACATTTATTAAAGCATAAATTTTCCTTTGCCCAAAGTGTTAAACAAATGGCCAACAGCTGTTACATCCTATGATTCAGTTAACAGTCAAAAGAAATTTGTTTGAAATTTCTTGCAGATGTGATTGTGCAACACGATGACAGCTTATAAAAGAAGTGAGGGACATGAAGAGCCTTGTGGAGTTTGGGAAGAGGAAGGCCTACAGTACCTTAAAAGGCTGGAACAAAAGACAGTTTTACCATAATTGCAAAAATGCACTTGGCTCAATTGTGCACTGACTACAGAGGTAGAAATAAGAAAGGGACAAGTCAGAAATGATTTACTGTTCTCAGGAAAAATCTGTCAGCAGACAAAATCATTAAAGGAGGCAGAAGACAGCGAGACTGAAAGTAATGCTTGTTTTACAGAAGGGAGCAGGAGAGGCAGAGCCCTGCAGACTGCTCAGCTGAAAAGTACTCCCAGAGCTCCACAGCATTTATGATAGCACAGTTCTTGCGAGGAGTTACATAAAGTTTCTAAAACAGGAAAGTGAACTATGTATTTAAAAAATTGTCAATTCCCTGGTTATGGCAATATACTATTTGATTTATGACAGATCAGTAACACGAGGCTCAGAAACAAGTGTTGCAATAGCTATTCACGAAACGTTCAAATACATTTCATCCCTTTTTCTTACTGAAATAAGTAAGCTTGTGTTGACTTCTTATATTTTTCCTCATCCATCTTTGCTTATGGCAGCTATGGAATTTGAGGAAGGACACATCTAGGTCAGAAATGTCACCCATACTGTGTTTGGCTCATGTATTTCTGTAGATATGTATTCTATTGTGTGGTCAGTGAACCTCAACTCATTTTTCCATAGTTAGAATTCAATCTCGGGCTTTGTCAGAGGGCAGGACATTAATAAATCATTGACCAATATCATCACACAAAAAGAATACCTTAGAAAAGGATCACAATACTAAAAGTAAAGTGGCAAATATTATTTATTTATCTCCTTCTATTTTTAAGCTTTTTAAATTACAGGCAGAAAAGCCCACTTGACATATTTTAAATTTGTGAACACTCCTTTTAGTTTATATTTTAAAGTGACCTTTAGTTTATATTTGAGATGCCCTGTGTTTATAATATTTCTGTACCCTCAGTAAAAATAAGAATGTTTAGCTACAAAGGTAAGGTTTTTGATTCATAATAATTACATTGTTCCAGAAAAGTTCTTTGAATGATTGATTACCACTAGGGCTTGATATGATAAGAAATTCATTCTTTCTAAAATTGAAAAATGAAGCCTTTCATCACAAGAACATTACATTAAAACATTTTAATAATTGGGGCCCAAATCCTGCAGCCAATCATCATTTATTTTTTAAACTTGACATGGTTCATGAAGCAGACCCACAGCCAGATTTGTAATCAAATAATTACATGGTGCACTGTTGCTTTCCAGATATAGTTGTGGTCTCTATGGCAACAAAAGTCAATAGCAATCAACAGATCTGTCTCAGGTATGCGCTGTAGCCAGCCAACCCACCACTCTGCTTATTGTCTTACACTGTCCTCCCAGTGATAAAGTCAGAAGCTTGCTATTAATAAATGTTTCCTTATGACACCAAATTGTACAAATACTTAGTCAGCATGTATATCAACACTGGACATGGAGACGCTTACACTATACATTAAAATAGCACTAATAATAGCATACATTTACACTTCTAATCAGTGAGACAATTTTAAACATCCGTATTGTAGAGTCTAAGATTTGGCAGTGCATCGAAGCTACGGTACAGTATGTTAGTTTAAAGGTAACACAAGCTATTTCTCCAAAGTTTCTGTATTTTATACAGTCAGTTGATTTATTTTAGTACTTTCAACAGAAATCATAAACAACAGCTCTTTAAAAAAATGGCCAAAGTGCATATCTTACATGAAGGGTCAAATGTACTGTAGCAGTTGGTAGTACGCAGCCAAACAAAACAAGAAAAATGGGAAATTAGTTGATTAACAAAAGCCTATATTCATCTAATCATTTTTGTTTGAATATATAATTTGTAGTCAACATACAGATACAGAATTCATGTTATGTGCAAAACTATTTACAGTATATGTCAATACTGGTAGTGTTTGATGAATGCAAGAACTGAACATTTTTGTACTGTATCCTACAAATTAAACCCTCTTGGTTTACTGTGTGTATTTAATATATATCAGTATGTGAATTAGGCACGCTTAATCTCATTAGTCTTCTTTCATTTTGAGGATAATAGTATTCATGTAACAAAAGCTATCCATTCCATATGATTTCCTTCTCACATACAGAAGAATGTTTCCACTCAGCCGTGTAAAGGACAGCGAATGGTTTGAGTTGCACCTTCAGGAGGCACACAACAAAAGAAACTTTTATCATCTGAAAGATGTTTGCATGCCTTTTCGTCGGCCAGCCACAAAGTAGAAACAGAGGTACATGAAAATATTTGATTAATTTTACTGGTTCTAACATAACCTTATACAAACTATGAACTGCGAGTTTAGTATGTTATACCTTAAGCGCAAGACACAGTTTTTATTATTCTTCACCTTTTTTCAGCCCTGGTGGAAAAATTCCACAGTGTGAGTTGTGCTTTCTTTGGCACTAAAGACCTTTTAGGCTGTGCTTATTCATCAAAAACCTGACAGTTTTGCGTTATCCCAGGAAACAGAATCATAGTTCCTTTTACTTTACTGTCCCCATTAGAAACTTTGGGATCCTACGTACTGTAGCAGACACCAGATACAAAGCACACATGACAAGAACTAATTTTTGTACTTTAACAAATCCTTCATAAAATCAATACACTAAATAGTCTTAGAAGAGATCAAAATAGAGCTGTCGCCCTCTGACGCCCACAGTCTTTTCGGTAGTCCAAGAAAATCTAGGATATCTTTAAAATGTTAAAAATATTACATATATAAAATAATTCTGTTTTCAAATTATCATCATAGAAGAATAGTGTGTTTTATGTCTGACTCATTATATGATTTCAGATATATGTGTGTATTTTAATGGTCATTTTCTTCTTGTAGATCTGATTTGAACAAGGACAATATGTCTGCATTCAGTGGGAGACAATAGTACTGTATTTTTTCTTTCCTGATCCTTAATCATTAGAACCCTGGTTTCTTGCATGAAAAGGAAATACCAGCGATGTTTTACTTTGCCGTCTGTTGGTTACATATGTTACACAGATGACAGACACTGCAATTACACATCAGTCTAAATTGAAAAGTTATACATTAAGTTATCATTTTTAGCAAATGAAATGTTAATAGAAAATAAAAAAAAATCATAGCCAAAGAGCAACCAATTGATATTTTTCATGGGGGCAAAGTGACCTTTAAGGTGTTTTTTTTTAAATAATGCCTGTGATATGTGATATCTCACAGCACATTTCACCAATATAATTGTGTCTTTTGAGTCGCAGTAAGAGTGCTGCAGTGGTTGGCATGGCTGCCCGGCAGTGCTGGGACCCTGGGTTCAGTTCTGGACCCAGAGCACTGTCTGCGTGGAGTTTGTATGTTCTCCCATGTTCCTATAGGTCTCCTCAGGCAGTTCTGGCTCTGGCCCCAGTGTGAGTGTGGATGTGTGGCGGTGTCTGGGTGCGCCCTGTGATGGACTGGCTTGCCGGCCAGGATGTAGCCTGCCTTGCGCCTGTTGCTTGCTAGGATAAGGCTCCAGCTCCCCCTCAACCCAGACCTGGAGACAGTGGTTGGAATACGGATGGATGAAATAATAGAGTGATTTGTGTTTACATTGTGAAGGCCTTCAATTCTTCTAACTATTAAATAGTGGAAAATGTTCATCCACTAAAAAAGCTCCAGTAAACTGAACATTAGCACTGTCCCTGTTCTGTCAACTGAAAGAAATTATGATAATTGATGTTACAGCTATTTAGTGAGTCTGGAAAATTGAAGAACCCATGGCAGTAACTGACGCCAATTGCAATGCTGAACATGTATTATTTATCAGGCTTAATCTCACAGGACCTTTTCACTCTAATTTTGACATATAACTGCTTTCTTCACCAGCTAAGAAATATGTTAAAAGGAGAGAGTAGCCCAGTCTTCTGTTACATTAGAAAAAGCATTTAGATTATTAGGCTTTAAAAATCTTTATTTCTGTTATTATTTGTATTGTTATTACTACCATTACTACTAATATTATATGTTTTTGGCAAAGACATTGCAGATATTGAATAATACGCTGACCCCAAAATTTGTCCTTGACAAATATGGTGAATTCATAAAATGTTTAATCAATTAAACTGTGATTCATTGACTTCATGTAATACAACTAAATGTCTCCTTCTCACAAAAAACTGGTAACAAAGGAAAGCATTCGAGACATATCAGCTCCTTCAATTGCATTTTTTTTCTTTTTACAACATGTGAAATCTGCAGAATTTAACAAGAAATGGTGACCATTAATTAAGAAAGTTTATGTCCCATACAGAGAAACACCTAACAAGTTGTTGCAAACAGCTGTGACAGAAATGTCTATAGCATCTGAGATCATAGATTGTCAAATGTAGTGTAAAAGGCTGGGCCTGTACAGGACATCCGTTGGCAGTAACACATGCACAACACAATCAGGTCCACACACCTCTGTGCCTTCAGAAGACAACAACAGGAACATAGGCTACCAGCTAAATCTCTCCAAGACAGATTTACTGTATGTAGAACCTGAAGCCAAGATGATTTTGTATACAAAGGTTTAGAAATGTTTTATATCATTCATCATACATTAAGTTATTTTGGTGTACATCTTATACCTCAACACACTACTTTGCCATTCCATGCAATTTTGTGTGTTATAGGAATAGACCCTAACTTTATCAATAAAAGATTTATCTTTCTGCTCCATCTATAGATATTTTACAACGTGTAGCCTTCAGGGTTACAGTGGCTTTTAAGACTCATGTGCTCACTGTATACATACAGTACTGTACTGTATATGGTATTTTAGTATTACACATAAACACATAAAATATACACAAACTCTACACATAAAGACATAGGTATATATGTGTCTGGTTAATAAGTGGCTATATCATGCTGAGCCATAATAAGGGAGAAACAGCTGTCTGTGGCTGCTGACAGCATATAAGCAATGGGTGGAATTAGCAATGGTAAGATTGTAATGACAATGAAACACTGTGATATGGCAAGAGTTGATTAAGATCCGTAGCTGTAAATGACAGAGAGCGCAATATGGAAGTACACTGTTTTAAACGTGGGTACATTTGTTTGTTTTTTTCCCAATGAGGTGCTACTCTATAGATAAGATCACTTTATTAACCATACACAGTTTCTTGCATTAGGAATTCATCTTTTCACATACCCCAGCTTGCTCTCCATGAGACACAGACACACAGACAGGGAGAGAGGCCTGGGCTCAGAGCACAGTGTCAGCCATTGTACAGCACCCCTGGAGCAGTGGGGGTTAAGGGCCTTACTCAAGGGCCCAATGGAGTAGGATTCCTCTGCCAGCTGCAGAATTTGAACTGGCAATCTTCCAGCCACAACTGCAGATCCTTAGCCACAGAGCCACCACACCGCCCCATATCAAATAGATATTATACGATATGATAGCTGAAATTGTGGTGTCAGTTGACCTTATTGTTTATGCACAAATGCGTTGCTTGATGTGTTTTATGCTCAAAGTATAATTGTGCTATTTTAAGTGTTCACATCTGGGTATGGGGCATGGAAGCCGAAACATCTTGAGCTGAGGTTGCTCCAGGTCGAAAGGCCAGCCTGTTCCCTGCAAGGATCGTAAAATAAAAGTGTTATTTTCTAAAGAGCTATTAAAAGAACTGCTAAAGAAGTTCTTTTTCTTCCTCCAGGCATCTGGGATGAGTCTGTTAGTTTAAACAACATCAACAAAACCTGTAATTATCGGCATTGCAGTCAGAAATGACCATCTCAAATATTTTTTTTAAGCTTTCGATGCTGGAAATATGGCTAAATAACTGAAAAGGGGTCTGGTTGAATTTATTTTCATGATTTGTTTATCTTAAGAATTTAAAGTTAATTTAACAAAACTGGGAAGAATCTAATTCCCCTGTTCTGTGTCTTATAGTTTGTTTTTATATCCCCATGTACAGTGTTGTACAGTATGTGTTGTGAAACATTCCTTCTTATTAACTAAATATGGTATGAATGTTTTCTAAACACTATAATTGATTTATTGTTTTAGTTTAAAAAGTCAGTTCTAATGCATTCCATCAGCAGTTTAATCCTATTTACATAAACTATTAAATCATGAGGCAATTAGATTCCCATATGGCAGCATTTTGCCTCTGATGCTCTTACCAACTGTGAAATAGTTTATTTATTGCTTCATTGACTGCTGAAGTTAGAAATCCATCCCATCTGTTCACTATCAATGTTTCAGACATCTTCCTTTTTTGCACTGACAATCGATTTTAACAGAATCGGTCAGAGAAAATATTTCAATGTGTTTTTACTACAAAAAACTTTCCGTTCTTTTTCTTAACATAAGCCAGCCTTTTGTAAAACTTTCAGTTAATTATAGAACAGGAAAGTTAAGGCTTTGACATTCTTGTTTCAGAAGAGAAAAATCATTCTTGAAAATTAGACTTGAGTTGATAACATTTATTGCACTTACATAGACTTCCACATACAGTATTTGGCTAAGTCCACTGTTGAGTCTTTCACCATGCTGTTGAAACCTGTATTTGTCTGTTTTTGAAAGCCTACAACAAAATCACAGACCTTCAAATCCACCAGATACACAAGTTCTTGTTTTCTTCAATACTTTCGTTGCTCTTCAAAAAGGAGTCATATAAAATGCTGTCGCCTCTGTCTCACAAAAACTTTCATAAAATAAATTTTCTTTTTAATGAATATCACTTCTAGTGAAGTTTGAAATTTTAAACCAGCAAATGGAAGGTTTACATCTTGATTGACAATGTTTTGTGTTCTCAAAGTTGAGAAAGTGACTGTTAACTGTATACTGCTATTTTTAGGTGTTATTTTTCAATAATTTTTCAATAACACCCAAAGTTAACATCTAAGGTGGCTTGCATGCATAACATTCATCACTGTCACCATCACCCACGACTTTAATTCAAGGTAAAGGATCCAAAGAAAGCAAAGCAAGTGCATTCAGTGAAAGAGACTTGTGGAATGTAACTTTCAGGCTACCTGCCAAAAAACATACTGAGTTCCACAGTAAACACTAAGGGAAATAAAAAGAAGATACATACTGTACATGTACCTATCCAAGAAACCAAACATGGGCAGAAGGTAAATTATGTGCTTTGTCGTTTTCATGTGTTATGCCAACAAGCATAATCTAGAAAAAGCTGGTTAACCAGACAGTTAACGTCCGCTTCAATAAAATTGAAAAGATAATCCTGAGGAACTATCCTTAAATGCTCCAGGCGAAGGAGATTATAGGGCAGTATCTGACGAAAGTCCACTTGGATCCAATGAACCACAAAACTTGAGTCCACAGCCTAATTGCAACACCCTGCTCCCAGACTGCATGTTCACATTTTTTGAACCCTTAAAAAAGCCAGTTTCTGTGTTCAGCCACTTCATTCTCATCCTGAGGCTTCTCAGGCTGATAGGCACTGCTGCTGGAAATACATCATGCTATACATCAATCAAAACATTTAGGAATATAGAACATTTAGATCTACGAACAGCAGTAATGTACTATTAACAATGAAAAAAATCCATATTCTTAACTGAAATCAGGGTGAAATCCACTTTTTCATGCCAGCTTTCTTAATACTGTACATCTGTTGTATAAATAGAATACGAACTTTTGACAAACAATAATTGATTAAAATAAAATAATAAAATATGAATAAATATTAAAAATCTATAATTTTGCAAAAAGAGAATATAAGCAGCCAAAACTGTCTGAAAAAAAATTGAAGAAATTACCACTTGTCCTAAAGTTCACATGGGCCCCACAATCCAACACCGAACATCAAAAATGTCTGCGTAGCATGGACATTCTAACCCTACCCCTAGCTGGGGATTCAAATGAGCAATTCTACAATCTGTCTCTCAAGCCCTCGAATCGGCAGATTTGAAAATGTTCCTCAAACCAATAAATATGAGTCTGAAATAATCAAAACCAATGACAAAGCCTCTTAGAAAGTGATTTTCTTCAATAATGTATCTTCTTTAAGCAAATTTTCAATTAGCTGAAATCATTGTAAAAATGGTATTTAAATGATGGTGCATTTCAGGTTAGAGTATGGTTAGGGTTACGAGAAGCATTAAATGTTGACTGCAGTTATACTTCTAGTTGCACTTTAAATCAGAGTAAAGAAAGTTGACACTTGTGCAATATACAGTACAATAAAAGCAGCCAAAAGTCTTAGAAAAAAAATTCAAGATAGGAGCAAATTATCACTCGTCCCAATGTTGACTTGGGCCCCAGAATCCAGAATTGAGCGTAAAAAATGACTAGGTAGTGTGGGAATGTTAACCCTAACCCTAGCTGGGGTTTCAAATGAGCAATTCTGCAATCAGTCTCTGAAGCCCTCAAAACGTGATTTGAAAACATTCCTCAAACCAAAAGATTTGAATCTAAAATAATCAAAACCTTTGAAAAAAACTCTTAGAAATTTATCTTCTTCAATAATGTATCTTCTTAAGGCATTTTAAGATAATGTATCTTCTTAAGGAGAATGACACAGTCACCTTATCAAAAACTGAGTCACTCCGAGTGTTAAATTTATCATGACAATGACTTCAGCTGGAAGACATGGGACATACATATATAGTATATGGGCATATATATAAGACATACATGATGTCTTAAAATTGAGTGGTGGCTCTGTGGCTAAGGATCTGTGCCTGTGGTCGGAAGGTTGCTGGTTCAAATCCCACAGCTGCTAGAGGAATCCTACTCTGTTGGGCTCCTGAGCAAGGCCCTTAACCCCAACTGCTCCAGGGGTGTTGTACAATGGCTGACCTTGTGCTCTGACCCCAGGCTTCTCTCTCTCTCCCTGTCTGTGTATCTCATGGAGAGCAAGCTGGGGTATGTGAAAAAATGAATTCCTAATGCAAGAAATTGTAGAGGGTTAATAAAGTGGTTATTATGTGGAATGCATATGCAAATACTGTACAAAACCATTATTAATTGGATTATTATCATATAATAATTATACATACATATTGAACCCATAACTAGTATATGAGCAATGAGATGGGAACTTCTTCAACCTCCTGCCCTACCTTCAACATGCCCCAGCCCTTCAGCTGATTTATGACCTTACCACTTGAATTTCCAACCCGTCATGTGGGGAAATTGAAGGGCTTCTCCAGTAGGTCTCATGTCAGTGCTACAGGCAAACAAACAGTGACCTGCCTGTTTGAAATAGAAGCTGCATCCCAAACAAGTTCCTGCTGTTGACAGCTGCAGACGGGAATGCAAAGAATGCTGAAGGAGGGAAAAACAGTCTCTGAAAGCAAAGGAATTTGCCCTGTCTTCAGAATCCTTACAGAGAGCAAGGATGCCTTGGTCTTTTTTGTTCATTACTTAGCCATTCTCCAGCTTTTGAAACAGAATCTGGTATTTAATTTTTCTTTGTAGTTATAATTTTCTCAGTGTTACTAGAAGATGACTATAAACTATATAAAAACATCAGATATAATAATATTCAATATCTATATTATAATATATACACAGTATGTCAATATTTTTTCTGCTCAGGATGGTGGTTTGTTTATTAATAGATTAAATACAATTTTGAAATGTTGTGTAAAAACCTAAAAAAAATTAAGAATGTATTAGGCAGGACAGTCAACACCCCAGGAACGCAATGTATTTGACCAATACTTTGGAAAGAAAATGTTTCTACCTGTCCTCACCTGTTTCTGTGGTACAGTAGATCACAGTCCAGTAGATCACTAAATGAGAATACATTTAGTAAGCATACATTTATACGGTATACACTGTACGGCAATATTATACATGTACAGTATATGCAGTAGATGAACATTTGTTTGGTTTTGCTGATGTATCTGCAATACTGTGTACCCTAAATATCTCTGGATATGAACATTATTTCATTGATTCATACTTGCTTGAGGTTTATTGTTTCACTTTTACATCCTCTTAAACCGTTTTGCAAATGAAACAACATTCTGAAAGGGTCAACACTTAACAATCAAAATTAAAGAAGTTAATCAAAGCTGACGGCATGCCTCTTGTGCTGTTGATATATGGCTATTGTCAGAAATGTCCTACATAAAACAATAAATGCATGACTTTTTCACCAATAATGTCTCAGATACAGCACATATTTTGAATTTCCATTGATAATGACACTGTCCTGATAAATAGAAACATGTGTGAGAGTGCTTATTGTAACACATTTTATTTTAAGGGAGAGACAAAAGTAAATAGTCCCTTATAAAAACAATTATTGAGGAGAAAAGTGAATGAGGCTGAAGAACAATCATTACAAAACAACAGTACAACAACAGAGTGGAAGCTAACAGTATGCCCAACTTCAGCACAAAGTGTAGTACAATAGTACAGCAATAGTACAGCATTAGATATACATCTATCACTGGCATAGGCATTGGCACAGGCAATTACACAGAAAACGGAAATGGATAATTTCACCTGCTAAAAATAAAAGGCACTTGTCAAACTGAAAGAAAAAAGTCCACATTATAGTTTTTTGTAAAACGTTTTTGTCAGTTTTTTCAGAATTGGGTGAGGGTGTTGAAAAGCATTTTTTTTTGCAAGCTACGCAAAAAAAGGTACAAAAGACAGACAATAAGGTAAATGTAAAAAAATGTAAATAAATAGTCTTGCCACTCCTGTATTTTTTCAGTCCACATCTCAAGCAGGTGGTGATATGCCTAAGTCTTTGTGCCCATTGCTTTGTTTGTTTTCCTATACTGCAATTAAATCACTGATTGCCTGTCGTCTTTGTTTTATCCATAACATTAAGAACTTCATCCAAAATAGAAGGTCCCAAATCCAGTTCAAGTGACAGGAGGGAGCCGGTGATCTTTGAAATGGAGTCTCCAGAACCACTTTTCCCTTTTGTTAGTTTAAACTCAGAGTCGCACCGGCGACTGTCCTCTGCAGTGCTGTCTTTCAACCAATCGGCATAATATCCAGAAATATCTGAAGAATGAAGAATTGTGCCATTGCCATTAGTGTAACTGCGTGCAGTGTTTTTAAATCCATTATCTCTCAGATGTAATTTATCATTTTCAAGTGGATTTGTTTTTTCCTTTGGCATGTAGGACGAAAGGTTTGGTTTCAGTGCCTTTTCCGTCAAGGGAGTTTGGGTTGAATTAAGAACTTCCATGGAAAGGCGGAGCTCGTTCTCTTCTAATTTCCCCAGTTCTGTTTTGGCTTCGGCTGTGACTGGGAGTCTCTGTACTGGGTCTAAGTGTTCGGGGGTTGAGGTGAATGCCACTGTGGAAAGCAAGGGCAGAGTAAGAGCTTGTGAACCACCAATCGCGGGAAGGGAAATGGCATTTTTTAATACAGGAGAAGGAGTCTCTGCCAATGTGGCATCAGAGGTGCTGTTTGCTCTGAAGAACTCACTGCATGCAACATGCTGTTGAGTAACCGGCTCTTCTTTACCTGGGAGAAGGTCATATTTCCCTTGAAGAAAAGACATGTCTCCAAAGGCGTCCTGCTCCCCTCCTTTCCCAATGTGAATGGTGTGTCGGAAGTCTCCAAGTGGAGGACTAATCATATCAGGAGACAAGATATCCCTCAACCTGTATTTCTTTCCCTTCTTGCTGTTGGCTGCCTTGAGATAAATGGGCGTCTTGGCCGGCATCCTTAATATGAAGACGTTTTTAATAAGAAACAAGTTTGAAATCTTCCCGTGACAGTGCCCTGTGGGTAGATCCTCACATGAAGGTCCTAACTGGCAGCCATGCTGTCACATTCTTATCACACAAGGCCTCTGAAGTCTTGTCAAACCTTTTTGCTGGCCAGTTAATCACTCGCTTAAGGGAATTCAGTGCTACGAATAGCCACTCCTTCCTGGTTCAGTCCCATCCGGCATGGAGCTCAAACACATAGGGCAGGCTGCTAGGAAAAGATAGAAATGTTTCATTAATCACTTTTTGTGATTTGTGCAATCATGCTCAAAAAGAAATTAAACAAAGATGGCATGGTATTGACAGCTCTAGGTTTAGGTTTGAGAAGTTCGTCATTTGTCTACTCCAGGATCTAGAAAACTTTCCAATGCATTAAACCTTAAGCAAAATCTAAACTTTCCTTTTACATCAATACTTTCAATGGGGTGTAGCAAGAGCCACAAAGCATAAGCAACCTAGTGTCTTTTTTTTGTGTTTGCATGTCATGACTTTCGTTACAAGACTTTTGTCCAAAAAAGAGTACTGGTGGTTAGTAAGGAAAGTTAGCGAAAAGTTAAACACTAAGCTCTTCAATGTATCCTAACGTAGAAAAAGCTGCTCTACAGACTGAACTACATTTTTTCAAAGACTGGGCAAGAATCCTTTAAATGTCCTGTTTGAGCAAGAGCATGACCACGAGTTGGAGCAAGACTCCCTCTATTCCTCTATACTACACATTCAGAATAATATTGCATGAACTGAATAAACACGAAGGACCCAACGTTACCAAGTCTTGACTTTCAGCTCCTATTATGGTAAAGGTAAACTTGTTACAGAATTGTTTATTACTGATTTATAACAACCAATTAGAAACTCAAATTTAGTCAATTAAGTTGGTATTGGTTTTCAACATGAATGCACTGTCTTTATGATATGATACTTCTATATACAGTATATAATGAAAATTGCATATATGCTTTTTGGGTTCACATCTAAAAGATAGCAGATTGTGACCTGTTTTATCACTATGGTGCTTCTAATCTCTTTTCGTATATTGCATCAGCTGTGTTATGAAAACTGCACTTCAGTAAACATACAGGGCTAAAACATCCCCATGCAGTTCTCTGATTGCCATGTTTGTGCTCACTTATAGTTGTGTAAAAATGGCTTCTGATTTAAAACTAAATGTTTTATAATTTCTCATCAAACTTGTTCAATATATTGGTGTGAGTTTTAAAGACCGCTATCATGTTTATGACATAAAATAGAACTATGTTTACAGCACTAGCATCTAGAAACCTCAGCTGCTCTTCAGGGCTTTATTGGAGAAAGTCTATAAATTGTCTATGAGGCTCAAACTGCTGTTTTATAAGTTATAATACAAAACAGCTGAATTTAAGATTGGTTGGACCTGGGTGTGTGGCTTATTTGGATAAGTACAATTTCCATGAAATAGGCTGCTGCTCACATCCCAGACACAGAGAAAAGTGGAAGGAGTGCATTGCCCTTATATAGGCATATTTACTTTCAAAGGTCTGTAACCAGTGACCCACAGAGATGAAGCATTGCGCTTTCTGAGGTGACCTGGTGCGGAAATGTATGTGAGGCTAACTCTACCAAATATGTATGACTGTGAAAACATTAACATTCTTTTATTGCTAGGCGAAGAAAATCTGAGGTCTCTGTGTTCACCGTGACAGTCTGAAGTAGTTCAAACTCCACAGCTCTCCCTGAAGAATTCAGCTGGGTTTTGAATGTGCTGGATCATGTTGTAAGGATTATATGTTTCTGGGTTTCATTAACAAGGTTGAACTGGACCTTACAATGAGTAGAAAGTTTCATACTTAGAACACAATGTATTGTAGAAAACAAATGTCTTAAGAAAATGTATTTAATTTTGAAATGTATATAAAAAGTGTAATTACAATGTAGTGGTCAATGTGGTCAAGAATATGGATTGCAACACTCCTACTAGACTGGGTGTTTTCAGGTCAAATGGAGGCAACTGAGATTAAATGCTGAGGTTTGAAGACATTTTTTTTAAAGAAAAGCACCAATGAATACAGTGCAAACATGCATCAGAAACCACTTTTCCCAGTGGAAAAAAGCTATGGAATTCATAAACATCTGACCTTACTTTCACTGTATCCAGTTTATGCAAATGAAAATAGGTGCATATGTGCTGAATTAAATTTGCCTTGAGAAATCATATATATTTATAACAGAGTACATACTTGCAGCTGTAAAAATCTTTCAAAATGCACTAATTTAATTGCCTTGATAAGCCCTTTATAAGCCCTAGGGAAACTGCAAAAGAACTACAAGTGAAATAATAGTCTTGACTGGAATGCTGTATAGAGTTATACCCTAGATCAGAACACACTCTAAAAACAATACCAGAAAGCACATGAGAACATGCGAATGTCCTGAGCTGCTGCTTATAAGAGGTAAATGCAATGTGTTCTTTTAATTTCTTTTTTACCAGTGCTGCAAATATTGTGCTTCTTGTCTCATTAATATAAATGGTACAATAAATATAAAAAATCGCAGAACTACAGTATATTTCACATTATCCATGATACATTTGCAATCCATTGTGTAATGCAGTAAACTCTTATGCTCTGTGTTGTTAGAAAGCAAACTGTGGAACAAAGAGAAAATGCTTTTTACAACGTCTTTTGTTTTGTGTTTCAAAATATTTTTTTTTTTTACTTTTTAATCTGCGGAGTAAAGTTCACCACTGAAAAGGGCTTCATTTTAGACTCCCTGTTCAAATATAACAGCACTCCCACACAATTTGTCTGGGTACCAAGCAACTTGTTTCATCACAATTGTAAAATATTGAGGTCTAGCCATGCAGTTTTCAAGGCTCCAGGGAAGGTTTATTATCTGAACAGACATCAGTGAACTAAAGGCTACAAGGCATCAACAACTCCCTCAACCAAGAAAGAGGGAGAAACAGCATTTGCTGAGAGATACACTCTAGTAAGTTTAGTGACTTTCTAAGACCTTTTTATTGAATTGGACATCTATTTTTGAGGAGGTTAAAAGAAAAAGAAAGCAGCCTATTTAAAAAATATCCTTACACCTAGAACATCCTTTTATTTATTTAGATTTTATTTTTCACAGATGATGCACATTATCATTATCTTTTTTAAATGTGGTTGAGCTACACTCACTATAATAAAGCTGAGTGATGAACCACTTCTGTGTAACATTTTAATTTCTTTTCTCTCCTTTTCTTTGATATTATGGCAGCACATTTCAGACAATGGGTGGTAGGTGTAGGTGGTGTTCAAACAGAACACACTCAATTTTGTATGTTTGCCTTTAAAATTATATTTCATTGCAATAGTGCTGTATTAATAAAATACAGTATTTAAATTCCTGCAGGACATACTGTATAAGTGCAATACATTCTATGTTAAATTTTCTATTAGTTCTATCCTTGAGTGCTCCTTGATTTCAAGGGTGTGGTATCTAGCAGCTTAGCATATTTAAGTCAGCACCTCAGTGTTGAATACACATATTAAATACTTAATTTGTTTAATACTTAAACAGATTTAAACAATTGGCCACAAAAGGGTCCTTTTGTTTTGAATGATGATATGGAAAACAGAACAGAAAACAGGCTCTGGAGATGTAAAACGAGCACCCTGAGACGTCAGTTATAAATAATCATCATCATCTCCATCATAGAAACTCGGGTTTGAATCTGAGCATTGGGTAGAGAGACCTTAGAGCCACTGTTAAAGAGGATGATTAACGAGCTGGGCTGCCCAGAGGTTATGCCAGGTAGCTGTGCTTTTGCAGATCATAGCTCCCCCTTTCTGCTTTTCATTTCCTTTCTCATTTATTTTTTAATGTGGCAGCTGTGATCACCTTGATGTTCCTCAAGCAGAGGGTCACCTTACTGGATGTGTATATATGACACCGAAGGTGCTTTTTGTCTGTCAGCAGAGACATGTGCTGTGGTTTCTGGTGACTGTGATTTTAAAACAGAAACACAATTCCATATCATCATGCCATCCATTCCATGCATTTTTGCTTTTTTTAATTTTAGCTCAAAAGTCGATGCTTAGTGTAAAGAGACGATGCAGTGGCATATTCAGATATGATTATTTTTATGATTCTTTTCATGTTCAGTCCAGGGTAGTCTTTGAAGTACAGCTGCGATATGCAGATGCCAGATAAGCAGAATTGATCAGACATTGAGCAGGGAAACAAGGGAAAAACATGATAGTTGCATACCTTGGAGGCTAAAGTCCAGAACTTAAGTTTTTCTCATCATTACTCACCATCAGAGACATTATCCTGCATGACTGCTACACAGCTTCACTTTCTGAGGGCTTTAGATTCAGTTTTCCTCAGGAACTTAGTGATATTGAAGACTTGTTTTTCTTAGGTGATGGTAGCACATAACAGTATACATTGTGTATGTCTTTAATTTATGTACCTTAAGTTTTTGAATTACAGTCATTGGATGACATAAAGCTTAGAATGTTCTGGAATATGCACTCATTATATGGGGATACTTTAATACTTAATATGATTTTTAAACCAGTGCTGGATTCCTTCAACCTCAAACCTCTTTCAAGCTTTTGCACAGTATTGAACTGTATATGGTTCTCTGCAATTCAGAAATAATGTTAAGGATTACACATTTTTTAGTGTGGACCCAAAATATGCGCCTGTCCACTCCTAGTAAACTATGAGACTTCTGAAGCTAGTACATGCTTGGCCAAGATTAAGGAATTCTGAAATTCACTGAAATGGAAACGTACTCCTGAAGAGGCTGAGCTTTCAGATACTCCCATAACTTTGCAGGAGTTAACAGCCTACAAAATCTATGGCACATCTAACATTTCTTTAGTTGATGTTAGCGTTGTGGGCTCACTTTGACCCTTTAATACTAAATTCAGCAAATCCTTTGCTGCAGATTGGTTATAGTAAAAGGAACCAAAATTAATCTTAAATTGTATTATAAAGAGCAATACCCATTGAAGTGGTCTAACTATGGATATTATCAGTGTTAAAAATAAGCAACTTATTTTCTATTGTCTGTCTCTCCATCTGCCTATGCCCATTGCTTGCTGGAATAGGCCCTAGATCCCCCTCAGCCCTGCATCGGAAGAAGGGCTTAGAGATGGATAGTTAGCAAAGATTCTGTCTAAGCGGTAGGAGCCATGCATATACCATTTAATACATTATAACTAAATGGGCTTTTTGAAATACTGATTTGATCTTCCATATTCCAGAACAAGCCCCTCATCGGCTAGACTGTAGTGCAGTTTTATTTAGATGCTGTAAGGGCATTGGAATGCCTGGAATGAAACTTTGGCTTGTCTATCAATATGAACTGCACCTTCTATAGCAATCCGACTGCTTCTGTTCATACTGGGCCAGTGATATCCCCGGGCAGAATTACTCAACAGGGCAGTGTGTTATCAGTGTTATTGGGTGTTCTTTTGCCAGAATCACTGGCACAATCTGTAGACAGAGTATCAGCATCATTCATTGATCAAATGCCATTTTTATGTGATGATAATATTCTACTGTTTCTGTAAAAAAGGTTACCTTTAGTAAAGTCTCACAAAGTTTAAACTACCTTGATAGTTTTGGAAAACACCCCAGATGGAAAACAAATGGGTCAAAGGCATGCCTTCTGCCTTTGATTTACATTGCTGTGACAACTTCTTTTCCATAAAATATTCTTTTTCAAGTCACAGCTTCTAATTTTCAGGAGATTTGTAAAGAGAGTATGCTTGATGTCCTGGATTATGTTAAAAAAGAGAAATCTGTCTATCTGTCTGTTTTCTTTATATACCCATGAGAACTGTTCACAGAAGTGCTCCTGCTTTTGTGTTGAGCCTTGATGAGTCTCCAAACAGTGCCAGATCTTCTCATTTTAAAGGAAAGTGCATGCCTCTCACACACCACCAGGATGGTGCTCATTAATTGGATTACTCAGATGACTTTGAGCCTCTGTGTGTGCATTCTTCACAGTTAAACGCCAGATTGAGGGTAATTGCCTGTTACTCAATGTGATTTCTTTCCCCTGTGTCCTGTGATGGCCATTTCCATGCAGGTGCACCTCACCATTCAACCACAGTCATATTTGTCTGCTTCACTATGTACACGTATCTTGGGTGTCCTGCAGTAGAGCTCTTTTTGGAACTCTGTGCTCAGTGCAGAGGTATTGACTTCTAAGTAAACATTGTGTAACACATTGCGTTTATGTGGGCTGCACAGTTGTGTAGTGGTGAGCATTACTGCCTCACAGCACTGGGACCCTGGATTCAGTTCCAGACCTGAGGTGCTATCTGTATGGGGTTTGCATGCCCTCCTGTGTTCATGTTTCCTCAGGGTGCACCGGTTTCCTCCCACAGTCTAAAAAAACACATTGGTAGGTAATTTGGCTTCTGCAAAAGTTGGCCCTGGTGTTTGTCTGTGTGTGCCTTGTACTTACTGTTTGCTGGGATTGGCTCTGACTCCCCCACAACTTGTGTTCATCTTTTGAATTTCCTCCCATGCTCAATATATTTTGGAAGCATGTCCTCCTGTTGTGGTTTAATTAAAATAGAGCTAGAATTTATTGTTGAAGTGTAATGTGAACATTTGAAGTGAACTTCAGCATGGTCACATTTCCAAGCTTACATATGTTTCTAAAATATATCATATATTAATCGATGCTATTAAGGTTTTGCTAGATTAATTTTTGATTCACAAATATGTTCATTTAAAAATCTGTCTACCATCATTAATGTCTATATTTGTAACAACATGCATTAAAATCATAATAATTTTTCCTAATTACCAACTATCTTAAGGGAGCTGAATACTATTTACCATATCTAGATATTTAACTCTACAACTAACTACAACAATGTAATCTAGGTAATAATAGGTAAGCATAGGAGCTACTGTATAATGTACAGTAAAAGCAACATTTGGATCTTTTTTAATGAAAATCTTGTCATTGAAGGCTCAGATGTCAACTTTTAAAACTATTTTACCAAAATTATTTTTAATTATAGGATACGTATTATCTAAGTTTGCATGTGAACAAAAACAGCCTCCATACCAGCAGATGACACAGTATTCCTTTTAACAGGGATTTGCTTGACATTGATCTGCCCCTCAATCATTCACCCTTGAGTTTGTTGTCAATACGGAACTTGTTTCAGTCTTATTTTTCAAATGCTATGAACTGGAGTTGAAAATACCATTCTACTGTGTCTTCATTAAAACCGTGCATTCGTACCACTGGGGCAATAGGAAACAGATACTGTTTGTCATTTTCTAACAGCCTTTAAGAAAGACATTAGCCAACCATCCAAGGTCTGGCATGACACAGGAAATTCTTCCAGCAGTGAGGTCATTCTGGCTTCAGTAAAAGTCTCAACTGCTGCAACCATGCAACTGCTTCAAGTGGCCCATGACATTAGGAGCATGTGGCACACACACCCAAAGTGATTTTTAGCTTGGCTAAATGTGAGGAATAGTGATTAGCCAGCTTCCCTCTGATGGACAATAAACTGATCTGACATAAATCGTTTGGGTGTCCTGTGTATTTGAGTGGGGGTGACATGGGTAGGGTGCGTGGTGTGTAGTTGGTCAGCCTTTGCACTCCTGACTGACAGGTTGTGGCTGTTAGTTTGAGAGTCCCGACTGTAGACTATGCCATTGCACCTGTAAACGAGGTACTGTACTCCAGTTGCTCCACTTCACCAAGCTGTACATTGCTAGGGAGTCATGTGCACTCTAGTCTGTTTAACACTACAAAACCCAAGGTGAGCTCTGGTCCTTGTACGAACTTTATTTATTGCATATGTCATTTTTCAATGGATTTAATGTTAGTCTCTCAAAATAATTTACCTGATCCAAAAGATGCAATGGTAGCAGTATAGATGATACAATATGATTAGCCGTGTAACAACAATATTGTGCATCTGAGCAATTATCTACAAATCCTTTTATTACAGAGGAACCCTACAGGGAATAAATTTATGAGCATATCCATGTACAATTCCAGCTCATGTACAGTATTGTAACAACTTTATTTTTGCAGATTCTGTGATCTTATTTTATGTTTCAAAGTACAAGATAGTCATATCCTAATTGTTTTGTCTACTAGGATATATTAAATAGGATGATGTGCTACTTTATCTTTAAATTCATCACAGGATACAGGATGCCTCAAAACCTAGAAATCCTTTTTTCAGCTTTTTGTTAAAGATTAGTCTTTTAACAACATATCTCAGGCACATGCAGCCAAAATAATCTCAGCAGTATGCAGTATGTGTGGATGATTTCCAGACATGGCAGTTGTAAAGACAGTCATGACTCAACCTTTGCCAGTCTTTTGAAACCATTTGTTTCATGCCTGAAATTATTTAGGCGGAGAACACTCTTTGTATGGGGTGTCTGTCAGATAAGCATGCCTCACATATCAACAGAACCAGCTGCTTAAAAATTCAGAATTGAATCATGAGCAGAATATCTGGGTCACAGTATTAATAGGCCTGTTAAAAAATATTCGTTCTCTGTTTCTTACTAACCTCAGATATGCCATTTTTTTGTATTGTATTTATGCAGAACAAAACAAAAACAAATAAACTTTTAAAATTACTTTGTTCTTAAGATTTTGATGTATTTCTTGTCTTATTGTGCAGATAGACAGATCATTTCACTCCCCTGTATTAGCTGTTTATATACTAAATACTCCAGGCTCAAATGCACAGGTTATTTCACAGATGCACAGAAGTCTTTAAATAATTGCAGAACCTTACCGTTTCTCATTGCCTCTGATGTCTGCAGTCTTGTTAAAAAGCAGTATACAAGCCTAGTGGTTCTCCGTCAAGGATTTTGTACTTGTTTCTCCCTAGAGCACAGCATACCTTTTAGTCTGAACCCTTCTCAGGATGATTCAAATATGGTTACAAGACAGCTGGTTTAGGCGTTTTCAGACTCACCCATAAACAGAAGAATTCAACACCTGTGCAAGTCTGTCACCCACTTCCTTCCAAATTCAGCAGGCAGAACAGAGGATTTCAGATTGTCCCCCACTTCAACTTTTCTTCTACTTCATGAGATACTGATCCAGTTTGTTCAAGAGCTCTTCATTCTAATAGAGCAGGGAGGGTGAATTTGTACAGAACTGAAGAATACAGTAATATTTCTCTGTGCACCACAAAGCGCTTCTCTACACCAATGGTGTGGTCCACAAACTGCTTGCATATGCTAGCTGGATTTAATAAAAATGAGCTCTGTAAAGCTAGAGGGCAGACAGCAAACACATCTCAGGCTGTGTGGGGCTGTGGGCTGGCCTCTCTCCCCTCCCCTCCCTCTCTCTCTGCTGTCTCTCTATTTCCCTCCAAGATGGAAAAGAAATAAAGCCGGAAAAAAAACTCCCTGCAGACAGGAGCTGTATTAAACAAGATGTGTGTTCTTATGTGTCTTTTAGTAATTCATCAGGTTCTGTACTTCTTTGTCATATGCAAAAAAGGTAGATGTGAGAAAATAAAAGTCTTGAAAAAGCACCTACTGTGCATGCAGAAAGCTTTTCTGAGAGATTTATTTGAATGATGACAATGTTAATAATGACTATTTTCAAGGTGACAAAACTATCAAGGTTCTCTACCATATTTTCTTCTGGACTCACAAATCTGCAGATATATTACATGTTTGACACATATAAGAATAGTCCCCATGCATACTTCCTACTGCTTTGAAAATGTCTGCCTATGACCTACAAGGTGCTGCAGTTTGAAAAAGAACCATATCCGCTCTTTAACTGTTCATCCTGCTCTGGAAGGGCAGACATACAGTATCAGATCTGAGAAGATTTATACATTACAGGTTCAACAGGGAGGAAAAGCATGGCATTTTCAAAGCAACACGTTTTATTCTATAGAACTTTTATTGAATATATTCTAACACTCACTGCAGTAGCCTGGTTTGGTAGCCCTAATACATGCAATAAAAACAGACTGAGTAGGACAGTGAAGATAGATAGCAAAATCATTGGTGTACAAGAGGTACAGACATTTGTCAGAGATCTACATCAAATAAATAGTGCAGAAGGCCAGTAATCATTGACTGTCATGTTCCCCTCTTGCATAGCAAATACAAGCTCCTGCAGCATGGTGTTGATTTACACTAACCAGATTTAAGTGCAATAGGAATAAGTTATTCTTTATTCCCTTATTAATACAGCTATTAATCTGCTTAATTTTAATAATTGATTGTATATTTTACCATTAGTTGTATATTGTTCGTTATTTATACATTTATTTTTTCATCGTGCATGTTTCTTATTTGTTTATGGGTTCATGTTGTGATACATGTATTGTATTATGTCTTTTACCTGCCTGCAAAGTAAATTTCCCCTCTGGAACAATTAAGGAAGTAAGTGAGAGTTGTTACCTGACAGATGGCTGGTGATTTTCCTGATAAGGAATAAGTAGTGATTATTTCCTATTGAAAGGCAGAAATGCAAGCACGTTTGGCCCGATGAGCCTTCTTGAGGTGTGAGGGAGAGAGAGGATGGTGGTAGGGATGTGAAGCACAGGAGAACAAAGAACAGAGCAGGTGAGAATAGGGACAACGCAGGTGAGAAAGAGTAAAGATCTGAAGGGTGATTTGGGAAAGAGGTGTGAAACACTAAAATCTGTACATGAATTGAGTGATTTTACAAAAGAAATTAGTCTGTTAGTGAGGGAAGCAGGGAGGTGAGATCCAAGGTTATTTATTATTTTGATTTTTATGTTCTTCCCCGAAATCCCTAAAAAAGCACAAAACCATAAACCGTGGCTGCGGGAGGGAACTTTCGGCTTGATGTTTTCTTGATGCTTCATTATAGTTTGGATTCTACACTAGAACGCATATTTCTTCTTGATAACAAATTGCAATTTGTAAAGAATCAGTTTGATTTTTTTTAATTATAGTTTTTATATTTATCATGTTGTAATTTAAAAAAAACTAATAAATAACAACACGCTCAGCATCTGAAGAAAATAGAAGGATTGTCGAAAATAGATAAATAAAGATCTTTGGAAACTATAGGATGCAGAATTTCTGCAGAAGAGGTTTAACTCATTGGTTATTGATTGCTGTATTTTATTTAATTGTACATCAAATAAATCCAGATGTTTGGAGGGGCTATAAGGATGTACAAATGTTTATTTTTGACGGATTTTAAACAATAAAACCCAATTTTTAGAAAAACATTCTTTAAATAGCTTTTGGGTTACCATATATTTCTGCCAGAAAAGCTTAATTAGATCTGTTTTCAGAGTTTAAATATAAGCCCTTTCATGGAAAATTGACTTTCCTACAGAGGTTGTGAGCAAGAAAATGTGGGGAAAAAATACCATTCAGGAAAGAACTTTAGGGTGGAACTGTAGCTATAATTATATATCTGATTCAGGTATTGTTAATCCTTCCCTGTCAGTCAAGATTTACTTGGAAAGTACTCTAACTGGTGTAAAAAAGCTTTAGGGTAGGTGGGTATGCTCCCTCAGGGTGAATTTTTAAGACAAAATTAATTCATAGCTGAGACTATATTCCAAGCACTTTGGCTGGAAAGACACAATTTCAATATTTGGCTGCAATCAAACAGGCCTCTGCATATATTTCACCTAAATGAAAATAGCCCTTACAGGGCAGCAGGAAAATACCTCATCACAGTAAGAGGTACGCAACTTTATCATAAAAGGTCTGTTGTGTATAAAGTAATATAAAGTCAGGCGTTTTGCTTTCATTTCAGTTTGTGGCTACGGGCGAATAATTCATGTCATAAATAAAAAAAAGAAAACTTCTGTACTGAATGGATTTTGCTCTGACAGTAAATCTCGATAGTAAATCTAGTTCTACTCCAGCATGAATTTAAAATCTCTGTTTTTACAATTTATGATTGATTGTACCAGCTTTTTGTAGTATGCTCAAAAACGGAGAAATCACACAGTTAATGCATCATTTAAATTAATATTTTTAAATACCTAAATATCTTCAAAATAACAATCCTTAGATTTTGACAAATCAAACACTGACTCACTTCATCAGTTTTCTTCACACAGACAAGCACATATACACTTAGAAATCCATTCTTAGAACAGCAAGAATAACGTCATTGCACTGACTTACCACTTTAATTCCAGTGAGCTTTGCACATTGACACAGCAGTTAGTTTATATTAGCTTGTTAACATGTTGAGTCTGCTGGAGGAGAGGAGAACAAGAGAATAGGGCCGTTGTAAAAGATGCTTACTGTATATGGATTTCTCACGACAAACAAGCTCGCAGTTTCCACACAGAAACCATTTCTGGACTCTTTACAGTACATGAACCCCTAAAAATGTAAGAACAAATCTCACCTTCGTACACTTCATTGTTCTTGAGACTAATACCAATTCTATGGATTCTATGGAATTTTATTTTGTATTCAGTATCCCTATATTAAGCATTGTTTTAATTTATATTTAATTTTTTTTTAGAAGTTTGATCCTTTCTTTGTATTTACATCTCCTCTATTCATGTTTTTAAGAGAAATTTGTGGTTAGGAGGCAAGGGTGTTACAATATGTTGATATTTTCTGTCTACAATCAACAGTCTTACAGTACTTCCCTGAAGTAAGTGAATGATAGAACCCAGAAAGTATTACAAGTGCATTGCCAAACTACATTTAAAGGTTTCTTCGGGATATGATTTTAACATAACATTTTTTTTTTCAAATTGCTAAAATAGTATTATTTTTTAAAGTCTTTCTGTGGAAAAAGACCTGTATCTTCAAGATCAGTCTGTCCACTGTTCCAACATGCTGACTTTCTTCTAAATATTAATTCGTCATATTACAGCAGTTCATTTATGTTTTCTGATTAAAGAACAGTGTAGTGGAAAAAATTCCAGATGTCTTTATCTTAGATCCTCAGTGCCATACATACATATTGAACCCAATAGTTTCCTTATTAAAATTCTAAATTGGTGAGACAAAAGTCACTTGCATGCCAAATATCATCTAATAGCATCTAAAATCATTTCTGTGAACTACAGACTAGTAATTAAAAATTACAAGAGTGAGATTTCTCATTAATACTTTAACCTGTATTCCATTTGTCAAATACTGTACACATTGCACAATCTCTTAGAAAATGTTGGTATCAAAATCACATTTTGAATTTGGTATCAAAATCCTATTAGTATGAATTAACTTGTGTGTTTTTTCTGAATAATTTTCTGTATCAGACAAAACCTGCAGACAAATATATAACTGTGCTGCATTATTTAAAAGGAAGTGAACTGGGCTCGGCATAATGTACCTGGATGGGAGACCTCCTGGGAAGGTTGCTCCTGGAAGAGGTGTTAGTGGGGCCTGTAGGAGGCTCTCCATGTGGGTCCTAATGCCCCAGTATAGTGACGGGGACACTATACTGTAAAAAGGGATTAAAAATCCCACGGTGTTTCTCGAAAAGAGTAGGGGTGTAACCCCAGCGTGCTGGCCAAACGTGCCATTGGCTCCTACCAATCATGGCCTTCTATTAATCCCCATCTATGAATTGGTTTCATCACTCTGTTCTCCTCCTTCTGTGTGGAGAGCGTTCTGCTGGACTATGGCTGCTGTTGCATCATCCAGGTGGGGCTGCACATTGGTGGTGGTGGAGGGGAGTCCCCATTACCTGTAAAGTGCTTTGAGTAGAGTGTCCAGAAAAGTGCTATATAGGTGTAAGCAATTATTAATTATTATTATTATTATCACCTGTTAGTTGGCACTGTGCTTTTCTTAACTTGTGCCTGTAATATATTTTCAAGTGTCTCACCAGCTGAATTATGTTTTTCCGTTCCAGTGTTTACTGAGGAGGCAGAAACTGCAGTGAATAAGATATGTGTATGATGAAGAACTCAAACATCATATGCCAGTTTATGAATTGTGTTATGATTACAGAGAGAAGTGATTTAATATTAATTTATTTATTCTGAGATACACAATATCTGTGATATAAGTGTGTTGCTAAGTCTTCTCATATCATTTAATGCGTATTCCTTCTTTCAACCTGCAAGAGAATAGTGGGAGATTTTAAAAGCTTTGTTTAATTTTTTGAGGTTGGACAATGTGCTAAAGATATTTCCCATGGAATTAAATCTAAACACTGAAATTCTGTATTTTCAAAGACCTTGAATATACAAACAAATGAAAACACATTGGAGATATTAAGAATTCACAAAGCAAATACTGTGTTTTAGGATCTTTTCTGTGCTCTCATGAAAGGTATGTGGTGCTCTTTGAGCACAACAGAAATCACAGAACCTTTGGAGATTGTTTGGATTGGTGAGGTATTACGTCAGGTAGTGAACATAAAAGAACTAGCCAGGTGGGTCATGAATTGTTTTCATAATTACAAGCAAGTTTGTAACCTCAAATAGCTGTCATGCCACATACAGTATGCTATGCACCACATATGTTTCCCTTTCAGAAATAATGTTGTCTGCCTTTAGGGTGGACTAAACTCAAAGACAATAAGCACTATACTTGGTGAATGTGAACTCTTCTTACGCCATCCCAGGGGACAAAGCAGTGAAGTGGAAATACGGCACATGTACAGTACTCTAGATGGATATAGTTAACCACATCACAAAGGACAGTGTTATTGGTAATTGAAATTAACAACTTATTGTTGGAGTCCTGAAAATGAGTTCATTTTTGAGTTATATGAGTTATGAGTTATAATTGCTTATTATCATGACAGTTTCTAAAATCATATGTTCTCATTAAAAGGGATAACATACCTTCTCCACCTCTTTTTAGAACCTGAGTTTCACTGCTACCAGATTTTCTCCTTTAATCAGAGCTCTGGCATCCTGGTAACCAGCCACAAAACTTCCTAAAAATAACAAACAAGTATGATGAACTGTTTTTCTCTTGGAAGCTGTTAGACTTTATATTACAGAGTGAAGATAAACAAGCGGTTGAATTGTTGCAGCTAGCAGTTTGTGAAGTCAGTGAGGATATCAATACTGAGGATATTATTGAACTTTTTAATTTTTTTTTATCTCTGCTTAAAATATGGGTGGCAGTCTGTGGAACTCTGAGTTTAGTAGTCCACAAACTAGCAAAATGTTCCAATACTTAACTGAGGAATAATTTAGCATTTTAATTATTGTAACTCAGTGATCTGCCTTAAAATACTTTATATAAAAAACCTTATTTATTTGTTGATTAAAAACTGCCACTGCCCAGACAGCAGTGAATTCCACCAGACTAAAAGATCACGTTTTCTGTACTGGGTGACAACTGTTTATAGGTTCCAAGGAGGTGACGTCATTTTCTGCAACCCTGTAACACTAAACCCTGGTACACTAGACTACACTAGAGTTGCAAAATTAAATAACTTGCACATTAATTTGAGGAGGCAGCAGAAATTATGGATGCAGTAGATTATAATAGAAAATAGAATGACTATTTCACAATGACTTCCTTGAAGATGGTGCTGTGGCAGTAATTGTGTTGTTGTGTTCTTATGCCTGTTGATATTTCTCCCAATCTGCCTTCCAGAAGTCCAGTTCTGCTTTGCACAAATTGTTCACAGAAGGCTGAATGCATTGTGGATGAACAGTGGCCTGTGATGGCTATTAAGAATATGGCAATTGGACTTGGCAATTTGCTGATTGTGATTACATTATGCAGCCCTGACATAGATCCAGAGAGTAGTCAGTTAACCAGCTAGCAGTTGGAAAGTTCTTTGTTGTTTACGGTAGCAGATAAGGACAAGATCTTGTCTCAGAACCAAAAATAAAGAAAAATAATGCTAAAAGCTGAATTTTTTTTTTTTAAATCTCCATGAAAAATTAATCATAGTAAATTTTTAGGAAGGATAGTTAACTGATAATACAGCAAGCCTGTTGTGGATATTTTTTAAAGTGTTAATATTTTCCACACACTTTTTTTCCACACATTTTCCACACACTGAGTACCTATAACCCCTTTAGCCTAGTATGTTATTTTCTATAAAAACAACGTCTACATTTAGTGCTTCAAATTTGTTTTTATGGCTAGAATTGGCACGGATAACAAACCAGTGTACTTGATTATTTTTGTATATTTTTAATTGTACAGTCTCTGTTATCTGACTTAAAACAACAAACTACAATTCCACTGGGACTTTATAAGTCAGCCCTGTCTGAAACTCCCCAGATCCACGTTTATCAGTTCAAGGCCAGTAAATAACATTCCAGGGACAGAATAAAATTGTCACAAGGAAATGAAAATGGTCCCAGTGAAACATTTAACTTCAGTAAATACCTTATTTGTGATCTCTTACACAAAATAAATTGCATTTCTCTACTCTGGAACCAGTAGCATACAAAGATACTGTACACTGCATGAAGTGGTCCACCCAAAGGAGATAAAAGTATACTGCTGGCAAACATCTACAAAAATCCACCATGGGTTCTGAGATTTTATTATGTGGTTGCACAGCTTAAATAAAAATTGTGTTTTGTGTGGATTGTGTTTTTGTATACCGTTCCTTCAATTATTTAATAATCCGTATGAAATAACTAGAATAAAGATGAATGTTTTCCTCTGCTTCTTTGGTGCTTCTTCATTTATTAGCATGTGTTTTCAATATGTTCTTTCATGCATAAAACATGTGTTTTTAATATGACAGAGTGATGGCTTTAGAATTCAAAAGGCAATAATGCTTCAGCATAGGATTAATCAGTGACATTCAGAACTTCATAAAAACATCCTCACAAGAGATTTGGAGTCAACAACCCATCTGTTGCAACTTGCTAGGTGTGTGGGGAAAATAGCATATTTTAGGAACACCCGCTATGTGCTTGTGAGTCTGCAGTACCTCCTTGGCCTTCCACACACTAAAAAAAAAATTACAGTCTTCTTCAGAAATCCCAGGTCAAGGCAAAACTAAACAGCACTTGGAACAGAGCACATGCCACAAATGTTTTAATACCGATGGAGTGCAGCAGCCTGTCAGAAGTCTTTTCATGAAAATTAAAACAATTCAGAATGAGAGTAACCAGACCCTTCTGTTCAATGGCTCTTCTGGTCACACACCACATTAAGACTGATTCAGATATTTCCTTTCTCACCACTATTGGACTGTAGCAGCCTATTAGTATGAACAAGACTTGAACAGGCCTTGGCAAAATTAAATATATCTGATTAATTGCTTTAGATGCAGTGTAATCCCTGTATTAGCAATAGATTTAGCCTGATCCTACCCAGATACAGTACAAAAGTAGAAAGACTTCAACGCTGAGATTGCAAAAGAGCTGTTTTTAATACACAGGGGTATATTATTCTAGAGGTATAATCTCTTCCACCCCCATGTAAAAGATTCTTCATTCTTCTTTAGTTTTAACCTGACTGTAAATTAATTAAAGTTCTGATCCAAATTCATATAAAATTGCTTAAAGCACAAGCAAAAAAAGTTAAATCTGATTAGAAACGTGACTATATTGCCCAAAAGACTCAATTAAAAACATCTGTAACAAACACCTACAAAAAACAAAAATAAGTCTATGATTTCATTCAGAACGCCAGTTAGCAGGAAGGCAAAAATGCCTAGTATTATAAACCCGTCTATTTCTACTCATTCTGAGGACATTATTGCTACAGTCATATAAATAAAACTATGTACTCAGGTACAGGGGAAAATATAGGCAACAGCTATATTTAAGGAGAGCAAAAAGTAACTGCTTAAAAATTACTACTTTGTCTAACTAACATAAAACACACTTTTCCATACAATAATTTTCCATGCAATATTCTGCTAGCTAAACTTTTTCTAACTATTTTCTAACTAACTATTTTTTCTAAAAGTCATACAGTATATATATATGATTAATATACTGTAGGTCAGCAATAAAAGCACCATATAAAATATGGTACCACCCAATGCGTAACATCTGCCATGAGGTTATTGCCATACACATCGAGTCTGAAAGCAGTGCACAAGTGAGCTACTGTTTCTGAATAGCTTAATTTTAATTTAGCCAGGCGTTGGAGAGTTTGATTTTGAGCAGTTTACCACTATGATGCGTAACCCTTTGAGCAGGACCATAACTAGAAAGCTGAAGTCTCCAGCAGCATTGCAGATGTACACATGGTATCAGATCAAAGAGCATTTATGCTTCTCTCATGTGGTTTAAATTTGTCCTTGTGGGAGAGGGGGCATGCGGTGGCCTACCCTTTGGGACAGGCACTCCTATCACATCAGCACAATAAATCCTGGCAGCAAACACAGTAACACAGGATGATCAGAGCCTCGTAGGTGTCACAAAACATAGCTTCCATAAGCATTAGTATATACATAAAAAAGGCGGTCAGAAAGTAACATTATTTTACAAAGGGGGTTATTTCAGTGGGGTGTTGTGGTGGCTATGTGGCTGGAAGGATCTGCGCCTGTGGCTGGAAGGTTGCCAGTTCGTATCCCATGGCTGGTAGAGGAATCCTACCCTGTCAGGCCCCTGAGCAAGGCCCTTAACCCCAACTGTTTCAGGGGTGCTCTATAAATGGCTGACCTTGCACTCTGACCCCAGGCTGCTCTCCCTGTCTGTGTGTCTCATGGAGAGCAAGCTGGGGTATGTAAAAAGACAAATTCCTAATACAAGAAATTATATATGGCCAATAAAGTGATCTTATCTTATACATAAAAGGGATTGAAATACTGCATGTGTTATTCTAAATTTGTTTGGTTACACATCTAGATAGCAGGACCATGTTATACCAATAGAAACGATCATTAATTGCAACAAACTCTTTTATGCTCTCTCTGCATGTGCTGCAATTTCTCTATTTATGGATCCAAACGTCTTAATAAGCTCCTACCATATTTATGTTTTGAGTAATTAACCATTATATGTTTGTACTTCACCTATGAGTTATCAATTAAAGCTAAATACGAATAAAATTACTGTGGTGTGTAAGATAATTAAATACTTTTTACATGTCAGAGCACAAGGTAAGCAAAGGCCTTTCACAGATTAGTATTCAGTGCATTGTGTCATTGTGGTGTTTTATTGTCAAATAAATTAACTGTTTTCTGGTTCCTGTATAGTCTTTTAAAGACTTTTTATTTTGGAAGAGAAGCATTCATGCTGAATCTTTTTTTTTTTCCATTTTCCAAAAGCCCAGTCTCCCATACTCTCTGGGAGGATATGTCTTGGTCAGAAATTTTCCACTTTCAAAGCCATTAAGAAGAAGAAACATAGCGTGCAACAAATATAATCAGACAAGATAAATATCTTGTCTCCAGCATTCCTCTTCCGATGATTCAGCCATGGGCAGAACCTTCTGCTTATTCCATATCTCCAAACACAGAAAGGCAGTTTTACACAATGATACAGTGTGTGCAGCTGGAGTTTTAAGAAAACTAAAATAGCAGTGGGTGGGTAGGTTGCCGTTGACCACTGGTATGCAGAAGGCAACTCAGCGACCATTCCACTGGTGAGGATATGGTTTCTAAATACTAAAGAGCACAGTTAACATCCCACATATACAGTAAGTTTCCCATTCCCCACCCTCTGCTATTTCGAGCTGTGCAGGCTAATGTGGTGTTTATCTATGAAACCACAGCGAAGGATGGTTTAAAGGAAACTGCCAATTCATCCCTTAAATGGCACACAATTCCAGATCAATAGATAAACAGAAAAATCCTGGTGAACGAAAAAACAAAACAAGATAGTCATTGCAATTCCCTTTTTGAATAAGAATAATTACAGCAGCCTTATCAGCTAATGACGACAACGGAATACGTCAGTTTTTTGCAATTTGTCTGGCATTCCACTTCTTTTCAAACGGACTGGCTGCACAGAGAGATGAAGCCCTCCAGGAAAAAAAATGAATTTCCATGCACAAGAGAAAAATATAAAATCTTCCCACTTACACCAGTGCTTGTATTTTGAGAGACTGCATTATAACGCATTTATTATTGTGTCTGTTAGTACAAATAAAAAGACCATGAGCTGAAGTCTTATTACCAATTTAGACATTTGAGTTAAGAAATATAGGTTACATTATAGGTTACGGTAAGAAATGAGTCCCAACAGAGACCTGGCTGGGGAATTTAAAATGTGTACAGGTTAATACATACGAAACAGGTATCTCAGCAAACGCTCATCAGTATTTGTTTCTCTAAATGTCTTGCTCTCACATTGCATTTACAATATATTACCTAGACTAAGTAAAACTGTGCCTCAGTCACTCATAGCCAATTACAAACCTGGTATTCACAATGGATTTCTTGTTTCCTGCAGAGGTCTGGTTACTATCTCGCCAATATCTACTATGTACTGTACTTTTTTTGCAATTTGTGATTGCTGAATGGGTCAAAAACGATTTAATCCAGGCACGAGCTATTCCAGGTTTGCTACCATATTACTAACTGAGTTTGTTCTTGTTCTATGACAGAATTAAAGAAGGCGATGCAGTTGAACCAGTGGGAGGTAATCTCTCCTGTGAAACAGAAACTCATGAGTACTCACAACAGTGGTATAGTGCTGTAATAGAGAAAAGGCTTTCTGATGAGACGTGAGAACAGTCCTTTTTTGAATATGGAGCTTATTTTTGGTTGGGGGGCTGGATGGTGAATTAATACTTAGGAACAGAAAGTGCTTGGTCCTAAAATTTGATACTACTTAGAAACATAAGCCCAGTTCTTGCCCAGATGTGGAATTCTACTTGTATTTTGCACATGCGGTTTTCTTTGATCACACATTGTTATGCAGCTAGATAAATCACTGCTCAAAGCCTACTCTGAGTACACAACACATCTGTGGGTGGAGGTGATTTGAAACATGAGAAATGTAAAAATGCCATTTACTTTCTCAGCCATCGGAAATTCCCAATATGGCTAATTTTCTTTTTAACAATTTCCTTTGGAAGGTAGGATTTATATCTGACAGATAAATGAGAGGTAGTATAGAACTTTTCTATAGTCTACAGAACTTACAGCTACAGTATAGAAAATAATACAAGTACTGTATTTACAGTAGGGGTGGAAGATACTCTTAAAAAGACATACCATGGTATTTTATATGTTACAGACAATGTACTGTGCAATATATTACAGAATTTAGTATAGCATTGTAACTCAGTAAAGGTATGGTGGATAGGCAGATCGTTAAGGGTTTCTCTTAGGGAAATATATATGAAAATATTAATTAGGAATTGTGGCCAAATATAACAATGTAATACTGTAACAAGCTATGGATCTCTTTCATCAGACCAGGTCTGGTAGTAACCTGCAGTAACATTATAAAGACAGCTGTATGCAGAAGGATATTTACACACGAAACCAGACCAAGGTGGCACTACATGAGGACAGAATTAGAAAGGTGAGGAATATGTTGGCTTTTGTTTGTTCCAGCGTTTTAGGTTTTATTCTGTCATTTTATTTCTTATTTTATAGAGGCTTTTTGCACAGTTTGATATTGATACAAAAAAAGGAATTATATAGAAACAGAATTTAATGTAATTATAAATCAAAATCATATCATCGTTTTTTTTTTTTAATGGATCGTAGACCAAATACAATTAAAAGCAGAGTGTTTTTAAAAAATAGCAACTGCACCGAACGGATCTTAGGTCATGACACAAGTTGCAATTGGAACATCCAAATAATAAGGTAAAAATTAGTAAAAATAGATTTTAATATTTTAAAATATACAATTCAAAATAGAAATGATCTGATGTAAAAAAAATATTTGTCACAATCGTTTCACAACAGTAATGATTTCCGCTAAAATGATATATATCATACTGCCCAACACTACCAGTATGAATGCAGAGCCATAAGATGTACATTTACCACAACTCAACCTTTTTTTAAAAAGGGAAAACTGTTAAATTACAAAAGAAGTACTTGGACATGGAAGTTTAGAAACTACTGAAGGTTTTATAGCAGGATCCGTGGAGCTCCATCTACTGTCGAAATACATTATTACAGGGACGTATATAAGGTGATTAAGTGCACGTAGTTGAAGCGCAAACGCAGTTTTTGATAACTGGCTGTTGCGAAATATGATTACTGGACCGCTGTCTTACGTTTTCTGTGTACCTCTTTTTTCATAATTATTCGCCGTTTGTTCCCCATTCTTCCACTTTGGGGTGTTCTTGTATTTATATAGTGACTTCATTTGTTACTCAAAAAACATACTGTATAAACAGCAGATATACTGTACAGCTAGCAGAAATGTTGTTAAGAATTTAGAAGATGGTATTTTGGGTAAATTGTAAATTAAGTAACTTTTTGGAACAAATTCTAATCATAACTGATAAATGGCTACATATAAATTAAATGAATGTTCGCTGTCCAGGAGAAAACGCAGGTTTCCTATTACTTCTGGGCTCTGTACCAAAACTGAGTCACAATCTCACACGGACTCTGGAAATATCTATAATGCCGAGGAGCTAAGAGATACAGCAAACAGGCCGTAATCATGTATGTATCCACTCCTTCTGAACGCCCTCTCAGAATTTAAAGGATGTGCAACAGTGACATCTGTTGTCTGTTCCAGTTCACGTGCGCTTTTCCATTGTGGGCGCTTTTCCATCTTCTGTCGAGTCTTTCTATGAACGGACTCCAGTACACCCAAGTATAATTGTCAGAGGGTTTATTTGTGAGAGAAGTGTGTGTGTGTGAATGTATATACCGTATTTGTGTTTTTATCATGGTACAGTTCAATAACAGTGCATGCCTGTCCAGTGATGTTTAGGTGTATAATACATTCAATAAAGAGTGTTCTATTTTATATCAGTCAGTTGAACACTACATTTCAAGAATTTCTTTATTGAATGTAGTTTAGTAATATTCTAATTCATGTTATTTCTATCTGTTTTTCTTTCTAAATTAACCTGTATTGTGGTATTATTCAGAACAAAAGGGATTAACACACAAAACTCATAACTTGTGGGCAGAATCCCTGCATGTAACATGCTCAGCTTCAGAGGTTACTTTAAAAAGTCAAGTTGCTATTTTGTTAGTAAATCTTCATAAAGGACAATTAATTTTTTAAATATAGATGTGTGCTATACTTTGCTATAAAAAGTTGTTATAGTACCAAGTACATTTTAGTTCAATTTTAAATATGACCATCAAGATCAGCAGCAATACACCTGTACGCCCATTATCTACCTGCTGCAATCAATTCAGGGTAACAGCAAGGCACGCACAGACAGAATCATACAGTACACACACTCACACCAGGGCCAGTTTTCCCAGAAGCCAATTCATCTATTAGTATGTCTTTGGACTGGTGAAGGAAACCAGAACACCCAGAGGAAACTCACGCAAATTCAGGGAGAACGTGCGAACTCCACGCAGAGCGCACCCAAGGTACAGAATTGAGCGCAGGGCTGAAGAACCACAAGGCAGCAATGCTGACCACTGCATCACTGTGCCATCCCTAATACAAGGAAACACAAATGGATATTATGCTTAGAATTACTAAGGAGAACAAGTGACTCTTTTTTACTGAGGGAGTTGTGGGAATTTGGATAAAGCTTCCCTTGCTACTGTACATCACTGATGCTGAACCAGAGGATCCTTAAAGACATGAATGAAGATTGAGTGACCTCTTCTCATTCGTCATGTTCAGAACTCTGCTATAAGAACCATAACAGATAATTGCATCAGAATCTGAGAATTGTACTATTTTATAGTGAACCATGAGGTTTCCTTATAAAAATTAAATCAAGGAATAATTA
The DNA here is from genome assembly GCF_059453375.1 of Lepisosteus platostomus. Classification (NCBI taxonomy): domain Eukaryota; kingdom Metazoa; phylum Chordata; class Actinopteri; order Semionotiformes; family Lepisosteidae; genus Lepisosteus; species Lepisosteus platostomus. The sequence goes on along the minus strand of NC_142627.1, from coordinate 20,435,489 downwards.
TGTTTCTTTTACTCTGAAGTTCTTTTTAGCATCAATAAAGAATCAGTACTGTATGTGATAGAGCTTGCTGTGTGAGACAGAAGAGAGGAAAACTGGGCAAATACACTTGAAACATCATTATTATGTTACATAGAAAAGAAAACAGACTTCCTGTCACAAATGAGTACATTCGGTTGGTCTGGATATTGTATGACGTCACTTGATAACAGATCGAGGCCAGTTTTTTATACAGCTCAAACACCCAGTTAGCAGTCTGTCACACTGTGTGTCATGAACAAGGTTTCCATTGTGCATTAATCTTCTGTTGTCATCAGTCAACCTCTGGATCAGAACGAGCTCCTCCTTTCGTTATGGTTAATTGAGTGGTCAAGGTCAAGGGTCAACACCATTTTCAGTAATAACAGGCATAACAATAGCTCTGCCACAGACCAAGCCAAAGCATAGGTGGGGATGTCACCTTTTCAAGTGGAATGCTTTTGTTTTCTACTGGCAACTGGTAATTGATCAAAAAAATAATTGGACTTCCACGTTCGTATTCTCAATCATCAGCATTGGTTGACAAGCATGGTCCATGCACAGACAAGTTGCAGATCCCTGGTCAGAGTAGTTATACTTTCTTTGTCTGAAGCAGTAAATGATCTTTGTTTGGAATATGAGCCAAGTTTATAACACCAGAGTTTTTCTTTGGCTCTGAGTTTAACTTGTATGTAAACAGATAAAAGGATTATATAATCTTTTCCTCTGAATACCATCCTGTTTGCACGTTATACAATGTAGGCTGTATCATTTTACATGAACTTAGCTGAACTGCCTTACTGCCTGAGGCAATTCTTGTTCTGGCACACCTGCTTTAAAAAAAAGTATGATCCAGAAATCTGCTTCAACAGTAAAGGAAGGCTTCGCTTTTAACCAACGAACCGGGATGAACTTCTCTGGGGTTAGGTGGTGTGAGTGATTTTTACCCACAGACATGCTGAAGGTATTATTTACAGAAACCACAGTCCTGGAGGCACACTGTGTCTGCTGTTTTTCATTCAAACTGAGCTCTACATCTCCAGTACTAATTGATGACTTAACTGATCTGCTTGCTTGTTTAGACTTCTATGAAACTTGTTTCTTCCGTCAATCATGAGTTTGAAAAATACCCTTCTTAAAGAGTACTGCTTCAAACAACGTATATATAAGTTATATACTCATAACAACTTATAAGAATTATATGCATCCTCTCCTCAGCTTGCTTGCTGTTTTTATCTGACTAAACAACTCTTCCTAGTTATCAATCGATAGTGAACACACAGAGGTGGAAATGACACTGTATCAGACACTCACACTCAAAGTGTTTTTCCCTTCTTCAGATGCCCAGCTGGTTACATTACAGGCAACACACATGAGTGAGAGCTGCTCTGAAACGGAATAATTGGTACAGGGTTAATACCAATTACAAATCCATTTGACCTTTTAAGAGCCGAAACCAAATGTATAACTATGCCCCAAAATAGAAAACTAAAATAATCTCTGTGATTAAGATTTCAGCTGGAGAAAGCCCAGAAGACACAGTGTTCCTCCAGGACCAGGGTTGGGAACCACTAATTTACAGTAGGTTTTCAAAGTAGATTCAAAGGTTTTCAGAAAAGTGGTAATAGCAAAATGGGGAGGAGAATATTTAATGTGCTATTCATCAGAGCAGTCCGCTACAGTGTCTGTAGTACATAAACACGGCATTGATACATAATTGTGAGATTGTGTGAATTGATTTTTTCTTGCACTTTAAACAAAACCATACTTTGTTTTAAAAAGTGTAAGTTGAAAGGGCAGAGAGCCATTAAACATGGATGAAAAGAATGAAGAAAGTAAAAAGGAATATCATGGAACACCAAAATCTTAGAAATACCTTCTCTGGCCAGACCGGAAGACTAGCAATGTTTCCTGCTGATTTGGCTGCTATAAAAAAAACGTTTATTTAAACAGGTTTTTATCTACACTTAAATCAAATTCTTTCTCCTTTGCTTTCAAAAATTGCAGAGATGGAGAAGTACTGCGCAGTGGAGCTTGAGTTGTAGAGGTCTCTGTAATACCAAAATTATACCATGCAATGCTGTAAGTGTGACTCACTGTTTTGCACTCTGTGAAATGGTGAAATGTCATTTTCTTTATTTTGTGGTCCTTTTGCCTTAATCCTAGGGGAGGGTTTTACCTCTGAGGAGAATAGATCCCTCCATAGAAACTAAATGACAAAAGGAATTGAAGGTATACAGTAAGTTATGATATTTAGTGAGTTTACAGCAGGGCATGGGACTTTAACCTCATAGCTAAAAGAACATTATGAAAAGATTACTGTATCTACACTGTAGACATTTACAGTAATTTATACTACTGCTGTTTCTCTGAGTTTATCAGCCTTTTTCGAAGTTCATTGTTCCTGTGTGTTTTGAAAACTTTGCTTCTTCTTTAATCAAGACTGTTCCCTGTGGTTTTGGCATGCCAGACATTACTTTGGTTTGGAAATGTGACCCTAGGCTGATAGACAACCCTCCACTTACATACCATATCAGCAAAGGCTGACGTTACAAGAAATCACCTGGAATGTTCCCTGGAGTACGGCCCAAAAACCTTCATTCAGCATGAGAAAACTGAAGCATAGGAACTGAATCTGTTTTCATTATTAATTGCCTTACTGTCTGTTTTCAAATATAACCATGTGGGATCCCTGTCCAGAAAAACAAGCAAAGAAGATTCAATCAGCTTTTACTGGGTCATTTTTTTAGAAAATTATCCTCAATGTTTGGCTTCTATAAAGAGCTGTCCACAGTTCATGTCCACTGACATTTATCAGAGTCTCCTTGAGACACTCTTCTGTCTACATGAAACATCTTAACTGAATAAGACCAACAGTAGACCTGTTCCCATTACCTGGGGAGCCCATTTATTATTTCCAAGATGACTACATTTAATGCCAAACTTCTACCACAAACTTCCACAGATGGTTTAATGTAAAAAGATTTTTACCAATTTCTTTAAGGACATTGAAATATTGCATTGCTTTGACATAAAAATATTAGACTAATAGATAGTACGGATTGTTTTGTATTCTTTGATCAGTATTATATTACTGTATTTTTGTCACCCTAGAAAATTTGACGATTATCTAAAAATGATCAAAGTTTAAAGCACCATTTAAAAAGCTGAATGATCCTAAATGTTTTAGTATGGTGATCCAAAATTCTGGACAAAATTTATCTTTTGTTAAATATTTTTTAGTACTGTTAAACATTGAGGTGGATCATAGACAGCTCTCTTTGCTCAATAATGATCATAGAGAGGCTGGTTAAGATGCCAAGAATATTTGGATGATGGGTTATAGTGAAAATTGAGCTTTCTAAATACAGGAAATCAATTTAATTTAGTTACTTAATAAATTGAGACGAGCAAAATGTATTCTATTTTCTTTTTCTGTAAATCTATCTACATGTATGTACGGGTACGTTATTCAATAGTTGCAAATGATAATAAGCCTGTGATGAAAATAATGAAAACCACACCTAAGGAAGTGAAGGTCACTTTTAAATCTTTCCTTTCAGCAGTGTTATTGTCCCCCTACTCAAGGTCTTCATCACAGTTCTGATTTCTAATTTAGTTTGTTTTTGTGAAGGAAGTGTATTGTTGGCAGCCAGTCATCCTCCTAGTTGTTGTAGTCTAACCACACAGGGCAATAATTGTCATAGTGTATATAATATTTCCTCTGTTCTTTGTTACAACACATATGGTACATGTGGTATAAAACATTTGTTTATATATTTATTTATGTTTTATAAAATTCTAACACAGCCCTTTTATGCAACATAACTGTGAGCTGTGTCTATCATTGGATGTCCTATTCTTGTTTTTTCCGAGATGCATAACAGACAACTGACTTTGTACTCTGTTTCTGTATCAGCAGATGGATATTTTGTCAGAAGCAGCTGTACAGGCTGCTTAGAAGTTTAGCCAGTTCTTCTTCGATGCCTATTGAGCCATGATAAGCTGCCAGCACTGCAGGGTGTCTTGGTTGTTCAAAGGAAAAGGATTTTTAAAAGTCTTTGCAAATTAAGGAGAACAAAGCATATTGTTATGTAATCCTGTGTCTACAGTAAGTACAGGGTTTTCTCTTGCTCCTCGAAAGATAAAAAATAAATTTAGTTACCTTGTTTCTATATTGTTTACTTTAAAATTTAAATATAATCTTAAAAGAAAGAATAGGGTAATCAAAATGTGTTGCACTAGTAAGCAATTAGTGCTGGTGTAAGAAGCTTTTTAAACAGAAAAGGAGGATTTAATAAACATTGCATCGATGTAGTTCAGGTGGGCAGCTGTGTCAGCATGCTTATGCTGCAAAGGAACAAGTAATAGGTTTATTCCATGCTGAAAAGAGGAGAAAGAAAACACAATGTTTCAGCTGTGGAGAAGAAGGCTCCACAGCCGAAAGAGTTCTTACACCCGAAGAAGGCTCCGTAGTCAAAATGTGTTTTCTTTCTTTTCTTTTCAGTATCGCATAAACCTATTACTTGTTCCATTGCATCGATGTGTCACATACAAAGGAGCCAGCATTTATTTTATCAGGGTATATCTTAAGATAAAGAATGAGATTTCAGGTATTTACACCATTTTGAAAATAAATATTTCCTTATATGTAATTTTGAGGTTGGGTGTATTGTGACAGAAATGATTTAAATCAGGAAATGGATTATTTATTTTCTTAAATCTTCCCTCCATACAGGAACCTCCTCTGAAGATAAGATCTGAGGGCATCTAAGCAAACTGCCTAAAAATCTACAGGGATGGTCCTCATTTACCTCTTCATTAGAACAGAATATTCTGTACACATTATATGTCAAAAGAAGTGTTTTTCAGAACTGCAGGTGGAAACTAATTTCAAAATCCCAATAAATTATAATTGTAATTGTTTGGAATAATAACTCACTATTTCTTGAATACATGCCTATTGCTGACAGATTTATCATATTTTAAAATATAATAAGAATTCGTTTGCAAGAAAAAAATATTTAACTGGAAGGCAAGATTCAAACCTATTCCAAAAAGTAACTAGAAGTCCAAATATGTATCAATGAAGCAATTATAAATTAAATTTTAACAAGCTTAACTATTTTAAATTTGACATTTTTTCAACAGTTATAATAATACACAACAAATTGGAGGAACATCTGTCAAACCCTAAATTATTTTGTTTTATTATGTATAATTGCATGTCTGTGTTTCCTTTTTATTAACGTTTCTATGACTACCCATAAAAATAATCAACGAATTATACATACAGTGCATTTATTGCTTGCGGTCCATTACATTTTCAAGTACACTGAAGGTTATGGCCTTAAACTAACTTAAAACTCTAAAGGGTCCATAATTTTGCTCCACATTATACTTACTATTGGTATATTTTTGTTCATTCGTTAGGAAACTAAGATCAAGTGACTTCAGAGCAAATCAAGATTAACAGTTGCTGGAAAAAATAAAACAGTGAATGTTGCATTTAAAGGGATAACAAAGCAGTAAAACTTATTTGAATAAAATAAAAATAGATTCTTCCCCCAAAAAGGCATCTCTGTATAACAAAAACATTGTTTCTAAATACATTTTCAAACACATTTTTGAAAGGAAACCTTTCAAGTAAGCACTGTCACAAATTCCTTGAATTCCTCAAAGCATTGACACAATTCGCTGAGCAGAATGCACATGGTATCTGTGAAGCATTTAACAAGATTTTGAGAAACCATAACAAAAACTTGTCTGTCCTTTGCATAGTGGGGCCATGATTAAAGTACCTCTCTGGCCTGAATATGTCATTAATCCTCTCTATGTATCCCTCCTCCACCACCGTCACACAGCTCCAGTAGTCTCTAATCTTGCTTTATGTGTGGGTTCTGGATAACCCATTTTAATGGCCAGAGTGTCACCCCCTCAGCAAAGCTGGGTCACACCACATGTCTAGGAAGGCCTTTCCTGCTGGATACTGTATGACTAGACATGGGTTCAACCAAAAAAGGTGCTTACTCATAGTGCAGGTTGAGCTCTATGAGCCGATTCTGAAGACTGGGTTTCCTTAATGAACAATAGCATTTCCTGGGACATGCTAGAAACCTGTATGAGCTTGCAGTGGTATCAACGAGAGAGGTAACCCTTCTGTAACTTCTCCATAAGGGAGACCTGGTCCTAGTGGGACCAATGCTACTGATTGTTGTTTTACAGCAAATCTCTTAATCACAGGCTAAATGGTTTCGGTTTTCCTGCTTGGGGCATATTTGTAAATTTGCTTTCAGCACATAAAAGGTCAAATGGGATTTGGAATTTATATCTACCTTCTACTCTGCAAAGTCTGACTTGCAGCCAGAGTACCAGTTTGTACTCTCCCTCCTGTGTCTGTCCATCAAAAACTGATCGCCAAAGCTTTTACTGAGAAGTAACAGCAAGCAAGCTGAGGAGAGGCTGCTTTGGGTTCTGTATGCTGAAGTTGTTGGAAATCATACATTTTAAGAAGAGTGCTTTTGGAAGTCAGCACTGAATGCAGAAACAAGTCAAAGAAGCAGATAGATCAATTAAAGAGATTAATTAACACTGGAGATTTAGAGCTTAACTGGAATGAAAACTAGCATATAGATGGGTCCCCTAAGATTGGGGTAGGTAACCTCTGCATTAAGGGACTTGCTCTCACATGCAAAAATGTGTTTAGAAGGATCTCTTTGTAAGAGTGCATTACTAATCTGATGATGGTGAGGAAGAGTGTCAGCTGAAGAACCTACAGGTATTCCATATCCCAAAACAGCACCTACAGTTACAGGACCGTGATCAGGTTGTCAGGAAGTGTAAAATTCAAGAAACGTGGAAATACATACAGTACAGTACAGATTTCTTTTAAAATCATTTACCTAGAAACAAGTGCACCAGGTAGGCAGGGTTACCGAAACCCTAAACCCTAATGCTTTAAACTATTCTCGGTGAAGTGGTTTTTGTTACCTGTATTATTTAGATGATTACTAGGTGCAGGTCTATTTAATTTGAATAATGTGAGCCCAGGAGGCCATGGGGATACCCTCTCCTCCTACTGACAAGATATCTAAAAGTTGGGTTATTGCACGTAGCCCACCTGCTCTAAACATAATGAACATTTATTATATAAACCTGTTTAGCTCAGAACTTTTCATTGGGAATTCAGAAGGCTGTACTTTCGTATGAAGCCACAACAGCTGTGCAGGTGGCTATACAGTGTTCACTTAATGTTAGCTGATATACAGTACGCACTAATGCAGCTGCTTCATACAAAGCCCTACTTCCACAGTATGTCTGCACTGTATTCAGGGACATCTACCCTCAGAGTGCATTTCTACAGCTCTAGTCTCAGTACAGCACAAACCCTAGGGATTAATTATGAGATAGACACACTGGATTATAATCACGATTAATCTGTGTATTTGGCCTATTAAATTATGACATTTATTTGACTGTGCTGCAATGTGGCATGTTTGCACAGAACTGTTAATAAAGGACACAACAAATGCCTTTGTTTCACACCTGTTTTACTTTAAAGACTACAATTTTAGATGAAAAGCAATATACAATATTTACATTTTCAGCAGCCAGTTGAAGCTTGTGACAAATCTGAATCGAGCTCACTACACTAAAATAGTCACCTGATGTGATGTTGCACTCATGCTCTTCCCCCTAGAGAAGAATTTCAAAATGTTAAAAAAAAGAATTTTACACACACATGCTTTTGACATATATATATATATAATGCAACATCTAAGAAGAAGATGTCCTAGAGTAAATAGTAAATCTAGAAATTCCTGGACATTTTTAATATATGAACATATATGAGACTAACTCACTGACAATTCCTAATATCCCCACTAGGTGTCTAATGATTCCTGTGCACAAAACACAGGCTTCACAGCAGAAAATTCATGCAGTTAAAATACTGTATATTATGAATTACAAATGTGGACCCATTTACTGAACAATACTCACTTCAATAAACATTTAAAAACATTTCAGATAGCAGTTATAAAACTGCTATGCATAAACAATTGGAAAAAAAACTAATCATTTTCATCTTCCACATGCGAGGAAACAATAAGAAAGGCATTCAGACTGTTAGAAAATATAGTTACAAGTTTAGAATTTAAATCATATGATGTAATTTCAGAATTTTACTGTGGGACTGCGAGATCATTTACAAAATTGTGTACAATTTGGGTCCTCATATTACAAAAAAGATTCCAGCTCAGAGTGACCACATAGTGGACATTCCCTGGTTTAAGAGTTCTGTTCTTGTACATTCAATACAAATTCTCATTATTTTTAGGAACCTTTGTACCTGTACTTTTTCAAAATCCTGTATAAGGTTGTGTCATTTGTTCTTTTTAATATTTAAAAATAAATTAAAAAAAACAGAAAACCTCCTGTTGATCACAGCACCCACAGGTTCAGCTCAGCTGTTAAAAGGACATTTACAAAGCAAAGCCTGTTCACCTTAATGTGTTGCAGGAGCAGATACAGTACATGACAGAGTTTTCATGCACTCCTTTGGTCACTGTGGTTTCTTTCACTGCATGACTTCAGTCCTTTGTAGTGGTGTAACATTTACGTAGCATTCAAGAGGGTACAGTTCATGTAAACAAATAACTGTTAATTCACATTTTACAACTGTGATAGATGGGTTGAGATTATTTTTAAGAAATAAAGCTTTAGGCTTAATTTTGATTGTCTCATGGCAAATATGAGCTACAGTATATGGGCTGAATTCTTACTGATGTTCTGATATTCCTACACTGCATGTATGTTATTAATACTTTTTTTCTTCCTGTTAGTATGGTGCCTATGCAGAACAAAGTCAAACCAATGTATTTGACAGTCTTCCCAGGCTTTTCACTCTTATTTTGGGCAGAGACAGGAAGAAGGAAGAAGATTCACTGGTATAGTCTGGGTGATTATGATGTCCAGTCTTATTTAAATATAGAAAGAGTTTATATTGTTTTGCTAAAACACTTTCTAAATTTGCAGAAACAGTTTCAGGCTAATCCCATTTCTAAGGCCCAGAGAAAACTGTTTTGCAACTCTAGCAGTCAGCACAGCTGCAGTGGGATATACAGTACAGTATTTGCATCATGAAGTGTCTTATCACTCGGCATTGACCCAGTGAGAGTAAGGACATGGCTGGCTGCCCTTCTTTTATCACTTCATCTCCTGCTGCCAAAGGAAGTCAAGGCAGTTGCTGAGGTGTTACGGAAATTATTTCTTTGAGGTACATATCCATTTTTTCCTAGCGTTAAGGGAATGGTGGCTGGGGGCTAGAAACAATAACCCATATTCTAAAAGTCAAGTGCACCAAGCTGTCGAGCGAAGAAACTGCACGTACTGTACCGAGCCATCACGCTCCTGTGGGAATACTTCCTTGCTCCCAGCACTGTTCATATGCTACATTGAATTTCACAGACATTGGTGGCACAAGTTTGCTATTTTTGTGAGATGTGTTGACAAAATAAATGTGGTAGGTAGAATGTTCTGAAGGTTTAAGTGTTCGCGTGACAGGCTGGTGTGAATCAGGTGCAGAGTAAAAACTGGAAGAAGCACTTTTGTGCATCCCATCCAATTTAAGGGAACTGCTGATTATTTTGAGAGCAGTAATGTATTTTTTTATTCTCCTGTAATTGCACTTAATAATGCTACAGCTGAATGTGGCCTTAGTTTGAATGAAATTGAAAATACACTTATTTTAAAAACAATTCTTCTCCAAACAACATGCTGTTAACAATTTAACAGGGACCTTATCCAAAGCTTTGTTAAAATGTATGTCATATGGGGCCAGCAGGGTGACACAGGGGATAACATTGTAGCTTCACAGTGGCACCCTGGTTTCAATTCCTTGGGTTCTGTCTGTGTGGAGTTTGTATGTTCTTCTTGTGTTTGTGTGGATTTCCTCTATGTGCTCCAGTTTCCTCCCACGGTCCAAAGACATACTGGTAAGCTAATTGGTTCTGTAAAATTGGCCCCAGTGTGAGTGTGCGTGTCTATATTCTGTCTGTCTGTGCCCTGTGATGGAGAGGCATCCCATCTAGGGTGTATCATCCCACCTTTGGCACAGTGCATCCCAGGATATGCTCAAGGACACAGTGATTCAGAATTGGAGAAGCATTTGTTGAAAGTGAAGATGATGACATGTCATATGCTTTAATTGTATCAACAGTTCTTATCTTATTGATTGTTCCAATTTAACAAGAACTTCCTTCTTATTTTGGCTTTCTCATGATATAAATATCCTAGTTAAAGATCTATGAATTACATCTCTTACTTATATGTAAGACAATGCTTTGTTGAAGTGACCCACAGATCTGGATGTTCTTAGTGCATGTGTGTAGTTGAAAATGTATTTTAATTTCCACTTGAACAAAGGTGTTCCATCCATGCACCTTGTAACTGCTTCATCCACTTCAGGGTCAACAGGAAGCCAGAGCTTCGACAAGCAACAGGCACAAGGCAGGATACACCCTGGACAGGATGCCAGTCCATCACGGGGCACACAAAGACACAAACTGAGACACAAAAACTCATACCAGGGGCAATTAACCTACAAATATGTCTTTGGACTGTTAGACACTGTTTGGACTGTTAGGCTACTCAGATAGCACCCCACGTCTGGAATTAACCCAGGGCCCCTGTGCTACGAGGTGGCAAGGGTAACCACTGTGCCAGTGTGCCACCCCTGAGGTGTTCCACTCAAACATATTTTTCGTTTTCAGCATCTGTTTCTGTGTGGGTTAAAATGTACTCTCCTTTGGCCTGGTTAATGTGGGAATGCAGACATACTCTGCCCAGGGGGCAAAGTACTTGCAGCTACACCTCCAACATGCTGGCCAGTCTGCGCATGGGGAGGGTGATCTTTGCAACTAAAAAAACAACTAAAATGATCAAAGAAAAGCATGACCACAGGAGAGAAAAAAACATTTTACAGGTGAAAAACATAAAGCATTAAACCATATTTCTTCTAAGACTACCTTTTGGTAATTAAAATGCTTTATGTGGTTTTACCAAAATATCCTCTTATTAAAGTATTTGTTTTGAAATTAAAATGTAAGACTATTTTTGTAAAAGACAACCAAGAGGTCCCAACACCCAGTGACGAACTATTAATAATAAGTGAGGATCTTTTCTATCTGTATTGTATGTGTGTTCAGAGGGCTCTCTGCCCTTTGTCACAGCAGTAACACCACTGCCAGCAGAAAAGCCTTGAAAGCAGACGACCATGTGGATGAAGGTTGATCAGATTATTTATTTATGATCTGTGTGAGTACGAGATAAAAACAGGTTGCTTTTGGACAGAAACTTCCAAACACAGCTCAGCAGCTGGATGTACAGCTGGAGATGGTGTAGAAATCCAGGTATGTTACAGTATGTATCTGTTTTTGATGTATTTCAGCTTTGATGAGGGGAAAACTGTTTTTTGTGTTATTTAACATACCAGATAAAAAAAAAGTACTACACCTAAGTACAAAGAGAATAAACAAGGGGAAGCTTTTCTGATACTACTGTACATGCTGAATTATTGGGAAAGGAGGTCAAATATAAATAATCTAATAGATTCCCCAATGCATCTGAACAGTCTGTAATGCATACTGTTATTAGAATAGTAAGTAGTACAGTACATAATAGTATATTATACTATTCACACAATATATCTTTACTGTAAGCAATTTTTAATTTAAAAATCCATTTAAGATTTACACACCATGCTACATAGGTTCATTAGGCTAGTGTTTCTAGAAAAATTGTTTGAAATATAATGTCAATATAGTGGAACAAAAGTAACATTCTCACAATTAAGAGGTTTTTTCCATGCTGAAGAAAACACAACTTTTCGGAGCCTTCTTCAGGTGTGATACACCTACTCGAGGTACTATACTTCTATGTAGTAACCCTTTCTCAATCTTGAAATGTTCTGATTTGCTCTTCGGTTTGTCATTATTGGAATTCTTAATCTAAAGAGCATTTTTCATCTTAAGGACCTTCCAGGAGTTAGTTTGTATTCATCCCTTAAGATCTTTTGTTGGAAATAAGGAAAGAGACAGGCCCAGAACTCACCTTATTTACACACGTGGGTGGGTCTAAACTGAAGTAGGTCTCAGGATCTTCTGGAAGCTGGCTCAGGTGTATAAAATGGCAGAGATGCAGGCTACTGTGTGGGCAAAATCGTTGGCGTTTGCAATTGCTTTATACTTTTGTGACATTAAAACAGGCTTGAGAGGAAGAAAAAAGAAAAACTGCACTACAGTGCCCCTGGTGGCAAGAGAAAAAAATTGCATAGGACTGAAAATGAGAATTTAAAGAGATTATTTCAAGATTATTCGCTTTTTATTTATTTGTAGGTCATAAAGACAGCTTTTTTAAGTTAATAAATTTTTTTAAATATCTGATTTACTTTCATATGACTTCGTCTCCTGTTAGCTCCTTGAGCCAATCCTTATTATGCCCCAAAATGTCTGTGTAACTATATAAAAACGCACTGCCGCAACACAATGGTGTGTTTAATCAAAGCGATCCACTCTTTTCAAAGGAAGGAGGATAGCCCAGCATAAAGTATGTCCCATATCCCAGCAAGTAGATGAACAGAAATGTTCAAATATCAGGTTTCTGATGCACAGACCACAGTAAATAATGGAACTGTCACTGCCTAACAATCAAGCAGGTGTGCATCCACCACTAACAGTTTACAATTTGCTGATGGGAATTTAATTCATCCTGCGGCTCCTGTGAATGTGGATGTGGAAGACAGAGAATCTCATCCAACCTCAGCAGACTCACGAATCAAATGGCGCTTCCTTAAGTCCTCCAGGGGTGTGCATATTTAGCAGACATTGTGTTGTATGCTTTTTAATATTGCAGTTATCTTATTCTCATATTTAAGCCGAACAAAATATGTCTTGTAGTCTTGTATTGACAGATGTAGTTAAATTGTTTATTTCAAATTGTTACGTTAAACAGATTAGATTAGACAGCCCTAGGATAAAAGATGACCTTAATTCAAATATCTCGATGAAGCTAAGAATGCTCAGTAGAACACAAACTTGGTTCAAGCTTACAGAACAGTTAAAATGTAATTATATAAACAAATAATAAAGAAGAGCTGGCATCCTGTGAGTTATTTTTTATACCTCAAATTGAGAAATCTATTGCAAAAACCTGACTGGTTATGAAGCTTGGAACCCTAACCTGGGCCTGGTATGTCATTGTAATTGTCTGGGACTGGGCTCAGCAGTTCAAGACAGAACGTGTCTGGTTCTTCGTGGTTTTCTTTCTCCTTCATTTTCTATTGGTTGCTTTTGTAGTCTTGGTCATGCCTCAGGTCTGTTAGGTTAGATTCCTGGCTTCAGTAAGGAAAATAAAGAGAAAACGGTACACCCCCAGGGCACTGTGAATTCATGTAAACAGTGTGGAATCTGCACAGTATTTTTTTTTTGCCGGAGTATATACAGACAATGCCAAGAAAATGATTATATGCTAGAGTACTACTCACCTTTAAATAAAATACAACATTGTCCACAGAACAAAGATGAAGAGAGAGGAAACATGAAGTACATACTGTAGTAAACCAACAGCAGAATTTTGTCACTGAATAACAGTGAACTAAAAGAACTTTAGCATATACATTTATAAATGTGTGTTGAAAGGTTTTTCTCTCATTAAAAATGCCATGAAAGCACAGTCCTCAGTGGTCTTTGTGCACAGGACAGGTTATACTGTAGATGAGGAAGACAGTATGTAAATGGAACACCAGTGGACTCTGGTGTCTCCTGTTGCAGTAAAGCTGGCTGCTGGACCACCCTCGTACCACCTGACGTACAAACAGTCAAGATCATCACTGCTCGTAGTGCTTAAGCCTCCTCTGTGGGATAGCAGGAACAGGAAGCTACTGGCAGGCAAGCAAGACTTTAGCATATGAACGGCCAGCAGAGCTTCCTCTCACTTGTAACTAACTGTTGCTCTTAAAAAGAAAGCTCATTCTAGGAGTCAGAAGAAGAATGCATTTTAATCAAGCTAAAATGATGCATTTAGTAGGAGCTGCAATATAGAAACACTAATCAATTTAGAAAAACAAAACCATCAAAATGACAACCGACTAAAACAGATGCTTAAAAATCAAACATATATCACACAGATTTAACAATCATGATGCATGATCCAGAGTCTCTATAGCCTGAATTTCACAGAGGTAAATCAGCCTGTTATTCAGAGTAGTCAGGCACAGGTTGATATTGCATGTCCTTCTGTTCTAAATCACTGAAGCACTGAAATCCCTTCAAAGATAATGTTCTTTGCTCAGGCCCACAATATCTGTGTAAGATATTATCAGTATTAGTATTGAAATGATCAATTTCCATAGAGTTGGTAACTGGTATCTCCTTTTTTTTTAAATAGATTTTTCAAAAATAGATTAGCAGGTTATGTTTTATAAATATACTCCATAAACAGTTCTGCGTTTTAACCATTGTTGAACTGTACTGTAAATAGGTTTTATATTAAGTAAGAAATCCAAGGTTACTTTGAGTATATTCAAAACTAGATGGCCACATTACCTGCAGGGCAGGTTGGGTTTCTTGGGTTTTATGAATGGGTGCACTGAACTATTCTACCCGTAGGGGCGGAGCAAAACGGTGACGTGAGAGATTAACTACTTACGATGATTGCCCTGTGCTGGAGTTCGGAACCTTGCTCCGGTTACTCAACATAGAGTTTCAGCGGAACCCTTTTTCACCGCTCCTATAGGATGGCAGGAAATATTACGGTGCAACAAAGCGAAGTGTCACACACAGGGAGTGCTGCTCTGCGAAAGGACGAGCATTGCCGTATCACCTTAACATCTTTTGGAAAAAAAACTGTAAGTTTCATTTTCAAGCAAAGTAGATTTTTTTTTGTAGTTCCTCTGTAGTGTTTTAGAGCTTGAGACTCTTGACAGAGTCTGTTTTAACTGAAGTGCTGCCCCAGTATGAGATATGACAGTACTTACCTGTTAAGATAATAAAATATCACCTGGTGGAACCAAACGATCCTGAGCGGCAGTCATGGGGCAACTCACGGACACAAACCCTGAAAGATACATTGTACTGTGCGTGTCTCTATTCGTGTCTTATGCAGCTTTGCCTCGTCTTTCAATGTATTATTTATTCTTCGTCTAGGCGTTCTTAACCTTTTATTAAACTGAAACAGATCTAATTGTTAGTGCCCACGTTTGAGTTAAGCGAAAAATAAAGAACGCATCCTCTGCCCTTAGGATCGGCATCATATCAAAGGATTCGCTCATTTCTAGGGCTTTCAGTGTGCTTGTCGTTAGGTTTGACTATTAAACTAATGGCAATTGACTACTGTAAGAAGGGATGTGTGTGTGACAGTGGGGTTAATCCCCTCGTCTGCTCTATATTAGTATGCTAATCGTGTTAAATATCCACGTGGTCTGACCTGTGATTCAAAAGGAAGAGTTGCCTTAAGCTACAGGTAGGAGCATTAGTTTGTGTCATTACATAACAAACCCCAAAACCCAAATGAAGTGCTTTGACGTTTCTAAAAAATCCTTTTGTATTTGGAGCGGCAGTTTTATTCCTGAACCCTTACTAGTTCTTTTGGTTTTAATGTTTCTCTTTCCTGTCCATGTACTTTAACAAGCAGCCCTATGTTCAAGTTTCATTACTGCTTCTTCACAGGGTCTAGATGAAGAAAATGATCACCACATAAACATCTTAGACTTCCAAATAAGTGTCCTCTTCAAGGTTGGTATTTTTCCTTTTATGTTAATAGATTTTATTTCCTGCATGTGACCACCTGCACTCGTCTACACTCAGTGTCACTCATGTCCTAATTTTAATAATGATCCTAATAATCCCCATTTACAAACTGGCTTCATAACTCTGCCATCCTCCCCAGTGATAGCTTATCTGAGGTGAGTGGAACTGGTGCGCTTTGGTTCCCATCGCAGGGGGGGTTGGTGAATGCCAACTAACACTTGAAATGTAATTCAGGTGTTGTAATACTAAATAACACTCCTCCAAAATAGAAAAGCATATACTTTTACTACCATATTTTATGTCCAACCAGTCTATCTCATGATCCACCACTGAATGTGACTGTAAAAATTTTCTACCTGAGACGATGTGTCTTTGGCAGAAGGAAACAAGAACCTCACACCTCAGTAAAACTTCATCGTGTTGTACAGTAGGTCTGTTTTACTGACAACATAGAGCAGCAGTGCAAGACCAAAGATCACTGTCCCTAGAAACACAGAGCCCTAGAGCAACAATCACTCTAATAATTTATTTACACCATAATGTGGTTTTGGAGATGTATGCTGGGGCACTTTTAGCACTAGTTGTAGCATCAGCAGTCGGTGTGAGATTTTGATGAGAGTACCTGAGCTGGAACTGGTTAGTCTAGTTTCAGGGCAGGTGGGTGTTCAGACCTTTGGAATAGTCAGATTGCATCAGCATAAAAGGAAAAATGAATCCTTGCTAATTACGATCCCCAATTGCAATTTTGTTTAAAGAACTGACTTTTATTTGCATTTTTTTTTACAAACTAAAAATTAATAACAAACTGAATTTGAAAATATATTTTATTTACAAAATGTTTGATTAAAGACAACTCATTTCACCCTTTCTTTCAGTGCCTGGGTTAGACCAGGGACAGAGAGGGATTTCAAAAGCCAAAGGTACAGTGATAGAATTATTTAAAGACTACCCATAGTCAAGTCTGTCAGGACCAATTAAAGGGATGGCGTGTTTGTCTAGTCTTTTCATACCACAAAGACCAGAGGAAGAGAGTTAAGAGAACCTTTAGGAAATTGCAACCACAGCATGCTGTTTTGTAGTATTTATAAAAAGATAACAAGCAGGCTAAAGTAATGAAACCAGTAGATTCTGTGCACACGAACCAAGAGAGATTAGGAAAAGGAGCCACTTTAAAATGACTGAATTCAAGTGCAGGCTGACCTCTTAAATGTCAGTGTTTTTAATTCAAACCTGGGCCAAGTCACTAGCTGTGACTTTCCCAGCAGTTCCGTACAATTCATTTGTTATTTTTATTACGTGCTAAAAGAGGCTATTTGCTGGTTTGGTTGCTTGTAGTTGATTGATCTGAGGCTCTTGTCCAGCCGTTTCATGAAGAACCCTTGTTTTTTTCCTTTAGCGGCAGGATTGGCCGGCTTGTTCCATACTTCCACATCTCCCTGAGTAAAGAAGTGCTGTTTTCAGCACTAAATTCATGCCTGCTTAGTTTCCATTGAGTTTCCAAACCCACATCTCGCGCAACAGTGTTACAAGGTTACAAAAGTGGGTGCTTTGTTCCTCTGCTTCCTTTAACATTGAAGTCCCAGCACAGCCCCATCTGTGGCTGTTTATTGGAGCAGTGCAGAACCCATAAGCCATGCAACAGAGGCTGAACACAGATAAGCATGATACTGACATGGAGCCTTTGTTGTGCTTGCAGAGCAGCGGGATGTCCCAGCCGGACAGTAAGACGCTGGTGCTCGGCGTGTTGGCAGGCGCGGCAGGGATGAGCCTGGCCATGGTCTGGTACAGGACCAGGAAGGCCCAGGGAGGCGCGAGCTTCCCCCCCTTCTGCCTGAGCAGTAACAACGGGCGGCACGCGCGGATAAGCCTGGAGGACGGGACCGGCGGGGCTGTGCGCGCCTTCCAGGGGAGGCAGGCGGAGACGCTGGACAAGCTGAACGCCCTCATCCTGTGCGTCTCCGAGCTGAAGGAGGAGGTGAGGAGCCTGAAGGAGGCCATCCCCAGGCTGCAGGAGCAGGTGAGGGAGGAGCTGCGCGGGAAGGCGGGGGGCCGGCGGGGGAGCCCCCTGCACAGAGCGGCCCGCAAGAAGAGAGCAGGCCCCGCCAGGGAGGAGGGCCAGAGCTCGGAGGAGGCGGAGAGCGAGGGAGGGTGAGTTCTCTTCTCCCACGCGTTTACCGCAGCACACGCCCGCTTTTATCCCGTGAAAATGCACCCGTGGCTCCATGCGGTTTGTCTTCGGGAGGTCTGCCACAAGGTCATTTGTTGAGCCAAGCAAGAACCAACCCATGGAGCTCCAGCCTTAAGCCTCTGGTACTGGCACAGGAAGGGTGCCGAGGGGCAGGGTTAAATTTCATGATTGCTGCTGCTGCTTTGCTCCGTGTATAAGAGAAAAGGAAGGTAGTGAAGGAACCTATGCCCGCTAGGAGTTAACAATTAGGCCCCCTAAAACCTTTCTTCTGTTTAGTGTGAATTCCCAGCTGGCCTAGGTTTCTTCAAGGTCTCTTGAGTGGAGGTGTAGCTCATGTATCCTACACGTGGTTTAGCAACAAGAAAGAGAACAGGGGTCTTGGCTAATTAGGGCTCAGTAAACTGCCCAAGGATGATCTATCTGCCTAACTTTCTGACCTTGTTTACAACTTGTATGGTAACAAACTGTTGCTGACCGATTATAAAAATCTATGTTTTTGGATATGGATATTTTGCTCTTCTTCAAGAATAAAAGCCTGTTGCAATCCCGTTTTATTGTAAATTGGGAAAAGGTCAGACCTAGTCTGCTAAAAAATTGCAGGCTTTTGTTGTAAGCTAGTTTGTTAGTGTAGATTCCAGTTTTCACCCAAAGAGTTTCTCAGACCTGCAGAGCATTGAAGATGGAGACTAATTAGATCCCCAGGCAGAAGGATCTCAAGCCTTAAAAGTGTCATAGCTAATGAGAAAAGGGTTCACAACACAACATCATTATCTTCACACAGCTTTGTAAGACGGAATATGAAAAAAGAATTAACAACAGCATCAAGCATATTAAGCATTTCCAGTTTTACTGTTTAATTCATCGTTATGGCTCTGTTATTGTTTGCTTTATGTACAGTATATATAGCATGTTATGAATTTTGTATAATCCATAGTGCTCAAATCCATGTTTGTATATACTTCTAAAAGTTAATGATTTATTTGATTTTGTTTAGTGTGTTTTCAGTAGCATTACATTAAGTTGTTTTTTTCTGTAACATTAAATATGGGGCTTTCAAGGTTATTTAATGTGTCTAAAGTGCTCAAAATATAAACAGTTATATGCAAGATTATGCAGTGAAAAGAAGTCAGGTCATCTGAAGGATGGCCCTTCCTACAGCAAAGTCTCCTCAGACTCGCCGTAGTAGGGCACTGGTTTGGAAATTCTGCAGTAGAGGAAGGAATGCCAGTTTACATGTATGGCATCTGTTTCCAAAACTTTAACAAAACTATCTTTGAAGGTGACTGGTTCAAAAATAGTCATAAATGAAAATAATGTTTTTTCAACTCCATTTTGAAGACTCTGAATCCCTGGAATTTAATCATTGTGGCACAGTTTTGAACTTATCGGAATGTCTTTCACAAGCCCTCTTAAACAAGACACATTGTATTCATTTGCCAAAGAAGAAATATGTAAATGTGCCTCAACATATTCTAAAACAACTGTGTTTTGTAGTGCCGACGAGGCAGCGTTTCGCACAGAATACCAAAGAGTTTTTGCAGGTAGAAACCAAATATTTTGGATGCACGCCAGACTAGAGTACTGGAAAAAAATAATGTTTTGAAATGGTGACTTTTATCATTTACTCTAGAAATACTGAGGTATTATACATTTTTATGTAATAATGTCTTCTCCATGCTTCAGTCTGGTAGTATTACAGTAAGCTACAATTGTGTATTGATGCTTACTTAGGAGTTTTTTTCTGTTCAGTTTGTTCTCTGCAAACATCATTTCTGTCATTGTCAGCAGTACCTCTGGAGCGAAATGTACTCATGTTCTTGACAGAAAGACAGCAGCATCTATACACTCAAGTGATATGAATATGTTAAGGTGAAAGGACACAAGTATGATTTAATTTGGGGTGTTTATGATGTATGGACAAGTAATGTAATTCACAATGAAATTGCTTCACCTTCATAGTACCCATTAACTGACTGTGATAATATTTCACTTAGCTTCCTGGTGTCACAAGCATGGTTCTTTAGTGCATTTTCAAAAAGAGCATTACAATACTTTTGACAGTAGGGGACCCACTCCCTCTTTCAGAAAGGTGCTGTAAACATCTTCACATTTACAATGGCTTGGATATTTATTGTTTAGGATGATCAGAATGAAGAAGAGTACAGTACATAAATTAACATTACTGTGGCCAGGACAGTGTATGGACATGCGAAATGAGACAAACAAGAGGAGGCTATCCAGCCTTCACCTGGCTCAGGTGTTTAGTTCTTCATTCTAACAAACTGGTTAGGAACATTCTGAATTTTTTAAATGTAAATCTTTCTTAAAAAAAGTTAAATGTGGCCAGGGTGATCCCAGCTTTCGAAGGACTGGGACAGGAACTGAATCTTGTCTTGGTGAAAGGCAATAACAGTAGGATTTGATTCTAACTTTTCAGATCTGTCCCTCCACAATTTTTTAAAATAGACTTACAAAGAAGAAATTAAATGGATTGTGTTATAAAAATGACTATTTCAACTGAAAAATGTTTTTTACCTTTACCAAATTCTTTTGACTTTTAACATTAAACAAGATCATGCAAAATTAATATTGTATTATTTCCCAGTTCGTCATCAGGTGCTTTAATTTGAAGTGATTACTGTACAGGCTGAGGCATTGGGAGATTAGCGGCCTCGAAGACGCCTCACATTTTAAAAACACTGTGGTTTCTGACTTTCCCTGCGGATGAAAAGTTCCCTTTTTTGCCAGTCATTAGACAGATGAACAGAGCATTAATTCTTTCTTTGGACTAGTCTCCACCTATAGTATTATCAGACTTTAAGGTGAAAGTGCCACTAGACAGGGCTGGGAAAATTGATCAGGTTCAGAATACTTTTGTTGGCTTATGACTCATTGTGTTGTATTGCATAGTGAGTTTGGACCAAACTTGTAATGTAAATTTACAAGTGGATTGTTTGATTCTTGTAAGAAGGGGGTGTTTAATATAGGATTTTGTCCCAGTGCACTTGATCACTATATGTAGTTGATTTATATAATTAGTAATTAATGCAGTAGAGTGCACTGTATTCATCTTGGCAAAGTCAAAGTCTATAATACAACACAATTTCAGCAATGAAACAAGAATTTCAGCATCAAAAGTGAAAAGTTAGGAGATGATTTTAAGAAACAAAAAACTGGACTCATGCTTTTTTGTAAATAGTAACATTTCTGGGACTAACTATCCAGCCATGGTATTGATGCTGATCGTCTGTAATTTTCTGTAACCTACTGTGTAAGCAGCCAAAGGAGTATGAGGGTCTGAATACAGTAGCTCCCTCATGTTTTTGTTATTCTTAATGTTTTTTTGTTCCATATGAATCAATTTCCTGTTGGTCTCACCCCATTTGTTATGAAAATTTCCAGAAATGTTTGCCCAGGAGAATAATGGTTAGACTGTGATTTCTGGACCTGAGTGACCCTCCATGACCACGGAATAATGGTTTTGATCTTGTCCTAAATCTTAGAAATGTAACAAACATTCATGTGAATTTTTATTAAAATCCGATAGGATAAGCTTTGTGATCGGTTCCATGCAGTATAACCCTAAGACAGCTTATTACAGGAGAAATGCCCTGGGAATCTTCATATCCCTTTCCTTAGTACTTCAATAGCATCCATAGAAACTAATCAATGCATTTGATGTGACATTAAAAAAAATAACTAGGCAGAATCTGGGATCTTGATTTAAGTCTGCATTCCTATGCAATAAATTCTAAAGCAGCTGCTATGACCTCATAAAAACAATACTAGAGGTTCTTTAAGTTTTAAAGAAGACAAGGAAGTGCACTGCAGAACAATGGTGTGAAATTCCCTCTGCAATAAATGTTGCACCAGCTTGTTCTTTTGCATGTTTTATAGAGATTGGATTTCTTTCAGACACTTTTGAGATTTACCTTGATTGACTTAGGTCTCTCATGGGCTCTATGTACATGCAGAACTGGATGAGTGCTGAAACATTAAAACTAAAAAGGAATATCAAAGCTTTAGTCCTAAATCTTTTGGCTGGACTCAATGGAGATATCAACAGTTGCCTCAGAGCATTATTAAGAAAGAAGCAGACTAAAAGATTTGGAAGGTTTAAGCCTGGAAGCACACCTGCTGTTTTGCAATTCACCACCTAAATAGCTTTGACAGGTAAATATACAGATCTAAGCAGAAATGCCGTGTCTGGGTCAAATAAGTGTTTTTCTTTAATAACTATATTTCAGATGAAACTCCTTCTGTATGTAATTTGTGAAGGGGGATAAGTATGAAAGATATAAAAAATCTACAAGTTATTTGAATATTTTTTATGTTTTATACATTTCTTTATATTTTTTCATAATATAATTTCTGATAATCTCATATGTTCTTGGTAGTTTGTGCCCAAAGTCAGCTACTGAATTGGTTGCTCAGTAGAAAATTAGTAATACAGTTGATTTCCAAAACTTTTTTAGCACCGTTTTCAACAGAGACTGAAACACCATTTGTAAAAAGAGAACTTGAAATACACAGCCAGACTCTTGGTCAGATTTATAGTCTTATGTTGCAGTTATAATGTTATGTGGTTAGTTCCAGTTTTAATATATGTCCATTATGTTCCAGTGGTGAGAATTGTATTTTTTACAGGTGAAACCTACAGTTTATGGATTGGTTCACAAACCTAGAGTTTAGCTAGGGAAAGGAGAACAGTGCGACTTGTGCTGTAAGATAATTATGTTGTACAAGTCCTGCTCTGAGTTTGGCTTTCATAGTACTGTCCACTAACCCAGCCTCAAAGAGTGGAATAGGTGGTGTGAGTGAGTGGTCATGAGATGGACATACTTCACCAGCCCCAGCCAGACGAATTCCAGGTCTGAATCCATTTGAAAACTGATAAGAGCAGTGGGACAGTTCAGTCCCTCATACCGTTACACTAATCACAACCTCAGCCAAGGAGGATGTAACTAGAAGAATGAGATTGGACTGGGCTGCACCAGGTGTTTCAGAACTTATCCTTTATTTTGGTTTCCCCAGTTTGAACACCCCCTTAATAGTGAAATAGGTACTTTTTACATAGTTTCTGTGGCTTTACCATATGCTCCCTGGTTATCTACCAAGATCTGCTTGTTTATTCCCATCATTTCTAATTGCACTTTTAAAATGGTCCCTGTTGAACATGCAAAAGCTTTTTTATATACACTTCCTTGCTGTTTCTAGTTCCACCTTGTTTCAGTCTTCCTTCAGTGTAGCTAATCTGATCCTTAATCGTTTCCTCTCTTCCTGTTGTGATTTAATTATTGTTAATACCCACAATACCTGGTATATCACCTTTAGCTCCACAAAGCACAGCTTAGGCTTTCATGAAGGTCAGTTCTGTGCCATTGCATATAGATGTCTGTAGCTTCTTCTTATAGCTATAAATCTGTCTGCTTTAACATTACTCCTGAAAGCAGAGTCCTTGTAAAGCATGTTGAATAAATTCAAATAACAGGTTTATGACAGCGCTTCTGCAGAATAACTGATACAGACGAAGCCCCAGTACAAATCTAATCCTTTTGAATATCATTGACCTTAAAACCAACTTGAATTATTTCTCAAGAGATGTATTTGTCAGGCTCAATCCTTGTTAAGCTTTAACAGTCCTGTCACTCGACAGTGTGACATTTGGTTTTGGTTATTATAGCAGAATTCTACATATTTTGTGTGGCGTAGTATTCGCTGTTTGAATCAACATTTATAGCGGGGAGGTGCAATGTTTGCAAATAATTTTGCATTTTGTCTCTCTGCACAAATCTTAGATCTATGGATATTCTATACAATATTCACTGAGAATCAATGACCAGCTTCACTGGTAAGCTTTTCCATATGTTTCAAGTCCTGTTGTTTGGTGTTGTACTGTTTGTGATCATCCTAGCACAGTGGATACTCCAGTCCAGTACATCCAATTTAATCACATACAGTATATGGAGAGGAGCTCTTTAACATACTTGTCTGTTTTGTCAAATAAATGGGATACAGCATTTCTGAGAGTGCTGCTGTAATTCTAATCATAGTGTTTTGTTGATCTCAGGTCTCTTTTAGGCTTAACTGATTTAGAAACCTGTTTCTTCTAATGAAGGTATAGACATCACTTTTTTTAGTTCATTGAACTGGCAATATAAAAGATAAGCCAAGATAACAGGAATGTTTCTATCATGTTGGCTGTGGTTAGCCCGAAGCGTGAGAGTAAGAGATGAACTGCTGTTCTTGATGTCTGCTGCATAAAATAGTCATGTTGGTGCTGTGATCTTATAAATGAAACCTTGAGGAAATATGTTTATATTTTGTGCATTCTTTTGAAAGGACTTTTATAAATTGTCATGCAACTCTCTTATTTCTTGATTCTTCAGTGTTCCAGCTATTTTGAAGAAATATAGACTCTAAATTAGATTTTTCTGCTTTATTGTATATTGAAAATGAGTGAAAGCTTTTGATTTATAAAAATAAAAAAGGACCTGTATTTTACCAGACTGCTATTTAGACAATGCAAATTATTATTATTATTATTATTATTATTATTATTATTATTATTATTATTAAGCATTCAGAATATTGGCACTGTTTTACATTCAATACTTTCAGATTGTCAGTAATCTCCATTGATTGCTTAATCTGTGTTTATGCTTAGAATTAATGTTAACAATTAGCATTTCTTGCTAGTAAGTTAACTTAAAATGAGCCTGTTGTATTTATAAAAAATGTAGACTTCAGCAGTCAGTTGCTTGCTTTTGTGAAATGTAAAAGATAATATTTAACCATGAAAGAACTTTGTAGATTTCAATAAACCTTGACTTTTGAGTAAACATCTTTCATGTTTTTCAGGTCTTCACAGATTGTGGTGTTTGTTTGTCTTCCACTGGTGTTCCTATTTTTTCAAACCAGCGGTAATTAGTGTCTGCAGATCCATTCTTTGTATATAATTTTAACAATTTGGGATTATTTTCTGTTAATCTGTCAAAAAGCACATGCAGCTCCATTTAACTGAATTGAAAAATTGAAAATGGCTGAAATGTTTACTGGATGTTTGCTTTTCATGCAAAAATAAAATGCCTCCTCATGTCTTGGAGCATAGAGCTGGGATTCTTATTTGTCTCAAAGACTTTGCCGAGAGTGTGGCTTCTGAGCCTTTCAGACGATAAAGACACTTGTCCAGAAGACGGCAATTGAACACTGGCAGATTGCCGGGGGACCATGTCGTTAACTGATCTCCCAACCTTTTCCTAGATTCTCGGTTTCTTACACAGTTTTCTCCTTGGTTGTTCTCATTATTCTGCACAACAGTGTGACCTGTAGCTTACTCGGTGCCTGTGATGCCTGTCACATACTGTATGGAGGCATATCTGTTAAGTGTAGAAATCTGCAAAATTGCCCAACGGTTCTGAAAAACAAGTATTCATTTTTGCATGACATTTTAAAATATTTTTGTAGTTTTGCAAAAGTTCTCTGTAAAGTAAAAATAGAAAACTTTAAACAGTGATTTAAATTTTTAACAGCTGATTAACCATCAGTCAGTATAGATTGGAGGGGAGTAAAAAAAACTGTCAATTGCAAATTTCAAATGTTCTCATTAGGAACTCCATAATATTGTCAGACAGAATCTCAAGGGTTTTTTTATTTAGTTTTTTCTTTAACACCTAATCACATTAGAAAACTTTGAAAACTTATTTCCTAAAGGTGTGATGTGCTTAGAAAAACCATGGAGCTCAACACCTTAAGTTACCACCATCTCTCCACCCTCTTTTTCTTGGGGAAGAACATGCTAATTCCAGTCCACTGCATAATAGCAACAAAGTAAGCTTTTGATACGAACCTCTAATTGGGAGAAAATGACATTAAGACATTCTTTCATCATTAATATTACTATCGGCTTTCTGACCCTGATCTTTAAGCTGTTGCAGAGAACTATTTTGACATGTTACTGTTGTATTATGCAGCTCGGGTGTCAGTGTAATAAGCAACTTGGATGCCCTTTTCTAAATTGCACAGTAGACCATTATAGTGAGCAGACTTGGAGTGAATAAATAAGACTTTCTGAGGAGCTGCAGAATACCCAGACATCACAAAGAGGACAAGTGCAATAAAACTGAACTCATGAAGATCCCTGACAGAAATGCTTATCTAGACCATTTTGGCCAGTCAGGTGCCTGTAGTTAAGAATAGATTCTTGTGTTCTGAGGCTTTCAGATTAAACTGGGGGTAAGACTGATGTTGAGATGGATGTTTAGTGAGTTTAATCTTGTTGGGATGGTAACTATTGTTTCTTTGTCTGCAGGAATTGCTCAGTGACAGCTACTTTAAAACCCTCTGAAAGACTTTATTATTAACAAGGCTCTTATTTAGGCCATTGAAATGCTAAATCTTTTTAACCTGCATTTGAAAGCAGGTCTTTTATTTCCCTATAGCGTTACTAACATGGTAGTCTTAGTAACCAATAAATAAGCACTTTTTTTGTTGTTGTTTCACTAACCCTGCTGACAGTCTAATGGAATTCCCACCTTAAATTCAGTGTAAGGAAAGGGCTGGTTTCTATGTTTTCCTTTTAATTTTTCATTGCAAAGTTAAATGCATGTGAGTTTATCTAGCAACATATTTTAAATGACGTGGTCATTTAACTATTAAAATATTTGTTTTTGCTTTAAGATTCTATAGCATGCTGTCAGAAATGTTTCATGTTTTCTGCTTTGCTATAGAGCTGGTAATATCCATATATTTGTGTGCCTTCACCTGCCTGTAAACTTGGAACTAAGCAAAGGATTTTTTTTTTTAATCCCATTTTTGTTTTGAAGTGCCAGAAAAGTGTATTTTTCACTTGTAAAGGAGATAAATTCAGCCATATCTGTCACAACTACTTGCCAATGAATGTATGATATGATCCCTGTCTTGTTAGGAAACAAGTCTTGGGGAAAGATCTCAGTAATATGAACACTCTTCAAGAATGTTTGGTTTGACTTTTTGGTTACATAAACCAAAAAAGGTTACATTCTGCTAGTCTAGTATGATAATGAGCAACTAATTCTGGATCTCATCCAGCAGAGAAAAGCCAGGGTATCAGCTTAAAGAACACGACTGGGTAGCTTTTACCTTACTCTCACAACCCTTTGTAAAGAAACCCTTTGTGTTTCTTGATTGTAGATGTATTTCCATTTGTCCTCTGGGTTATGTTCCACTGTTTATTCTGAAGTCCACTGGGCTTACTTCCTTAATGCCTTTAGGACTTTTGCAAACTTGGATCAGTTATTCTTAGTCTTTTCTTTTGAAGACTAAAAGAGTTCATTTCTTTTAGGCTGTCAGTGTAGGTGGGGTATTTCTCTGAGCCTGGGAATGTTTCTTCTTTCTCTCCTTTGGACCGATCAATAGTATAACATGGTGAACAAAAATTAATGCATTGTTCTGAGTCTTGTTTCTTACAGTATAAAAATTCTAAACTTAAGCTTTGTTTCAGCTGTTGCCATCATTCTCCACATGATCCATGTCTGTCCTGTCCCATTTTACTTTTCTTGGGCTCTCATTCCGTCAATGTTGTGAACTTTGGATTTGGACTCAACCTCTACAGTTTCACAGTTCACCTCGCAATGCATACATATTATGATTGCAGTTCCTTAATAGTTCTCATGTGTATTTTTGATTTTTTGAAAATCTGAGATGTTAATACACCTGATTAGTACAACCAAGTCCAACATTAAAAGGTTTACCTCTGGCCAATTGTGGGTCTATTTTTGTGAAAATTTGTGTTCTTTTTAATATATACTGTATGAGCATTCTTTGCTAATCACTTAGTGGCAACTTCCTTTTTTGTAAGCTTCTAGAACTGTCAAAACAATGACTGCACCATGCTCAGTAAAGATAAAAAAAAGCACTGAAGATGGAAAGCTAAAAACATGTTTAAGAAATATTTGGCCATTTTAACTGATAGGCAACTATCAGTTAAACTATCAAAATGTGTTTTGAATCAGACAAAGTTAATTCACAGATTTCAAGTCTCATGCAATCCAATTCACACAATTACAGTGCCTTGCGAAAGTATTCGGCCCCCTTGAACTTTTCAACCTTTTGCCACATTTCAGGCTTCAAACATAAAGATATAAATTTTTTATTTTATGTGAAGAATCACCAACAAGTGGGACACAATTGTGAAGTGGAACGAAATCTATTGGATTTTTGAAACTTTTTTAACTAATAAAAAAATGAAAAGTGGGGAGTGCAAAATTATTCGGCCCCTTTACTTTCAGTGCAGCAAACTCACTCCAGAAGTTCAGCGAGGATCTCTGAATGATCCAATGTTGTCCTAAATGACTGATGGTGATAAATAGAATCCACCTGTGTGTAATCAAGTCTCTGTATAAATGCACCTGCTCTGTGATAGTCTCAAGGTTCTGTTGAAAGCGCAGAGAGCATCATGAAGACCAAGGAACACACCAGGCAGGTCCGTAATACTGTTGTGGAGAAGTTTAAAGCCGGATTTGGATACAAAAAGATTTCCCAAGCTTCAAACATCCCAAGGAGCACTGTGCAAGCGATCATCTTGAAATGGAAGGAGTATCAGACCACTGCAAATCTACCAAGACCTGGCCGTCCCTCTAAACCTTCAGCTCAGACAAGGAGAAGACTGATCAGAGATGCAGCCAAGAGGCCCATGATCACTCTGGATGAACTGCAGAGAACTACAGCTGAGGTGGGAGAGTCTGTCCATAGGACAACAATCAGTCTTACACTGCACAAATCTGGCCTTTATGGAAGAGTGGCAAGAAGAAAGCCATTTCTCAAAGATATCCATAAAAAGTCTCGTCTAAAGTTTGCCACAAGCCACCTGGGAGACACCCCAAACATGTGGAAGAAGGTGCTCTGGTCAGATGAAACCAAAATCGAACTTTTTGGCCACAATGCAAAACGATATGTTTGGCGTAAAAGCAACACAGCTCATCACCCTCAACACACCATCCCCACTGTCAAACATGGTGGTGGCAGCATCATGGTTTGGGCCTGCTTTTCTTCAGCAGGGACAGGGAAGATGGTTAAAATTGAGGGGAAGATGGATGCAGCCAAATACAGGACCATTCTGGATGAAAACCTGTTGGAGTCTGCAAAAGACCTGAAACTGGGACGGAGATTTATCTTCCAACAAGACAATGATCCCAAACATACAGCAAAATCTACAAAGGAATGGTTCACAAATAAACGTATCCAGGTGTTTGAATGGCCAAGTCAAAGTCCAGACCTGAATCCAATCGAGAATCTGTGGAAAGAGCTGAAAACTGCTGTTCACAAACGCTCTCCATCCAACCTCACTGAGCTCGAGCTGTTTTGCAAGGAAGAATGGGCAAGAATTTCAGTCTCTCGATGTGCAAAACTGATAGAGACATACCCCAAGCGACTTGCAGCTGTAATCGCAGCAAAAGGTGGCTCTACAAAGTATTAACGCAAGGGGGCCGAATAATTTTGCACGCCCCACTTTTCATTTTTTTATTAGTTAAAAAAGTTTCAAAAATCCAATAGATTTCGTTCCACTTCACAATTGTGTCCCACTTGTTGGTGATTCTTCACATAAAATAAAAAATTTATATCTTTATGTTTGAAGCCTGAAATGTGGCAAAAGGTTGAAAAGTTCAAGGGGGCCGAATACTTTCGCAAGGCACTGTAACTACAAAGCTCATGTATTACAGTCACACAGACCCCACCTTCCCATAATACCACATGCAAACAATTATTAAAGGAATTAACTCATGAAATTGTCCTGTCAAATTGTATGATTCTAGGAACACAATGGGAATTAATGTTTTAGCAGTTCTTATGTTTGAATTATCTGCAGTATTTAACGGGGAGAATAATCTCAATCTCTTAGATAAAGGGCTATGGTTTATGAGGCAGGGCTGGGAAAGGAAACATGAATAATTTGCACACTCATGTAAATCTCAGTACTTAGTACTGGAATCTATATACAAATAATATTTTTACTTCTAGTGTTTGCATAGAATTTTTATATAAATTTCCCCTATAATCTATATCATTTACACCCTAGAATAAATATTTATATCTTCTCCCTATGAGGCGTAAAAGCTGACTCCATGAACATGAGAAACTCATGTTCTAGCAGTGTAAGCCTGAAGCATTTCCTGCGTTGGTCATTGTGCACATCTGCATCTCTCTAAAAATCTGTGATATGCAAGAGAAGAAAAATGCAGGTGTTACAAACCCTGGAAATCTAGTGTAGACCAATATTGCTGAAGCTTGATAGATGCATACCACCTCTGTAGCCAGTCCTAGTAAATAGGACTCCTGAGTAAGGCCTTCTTGAATGGAAGCAGTGCAGTAATTTCCTTTTATAAACACTTAATTCTTGGGTACTGTTTTGAATTTGTTCTTTTAATATAACTGTTTTGACAATTCAGTCCAGATGGCTGGAGTAATTTATAAACGTAAGATGTGTCTTCCAGCCAAAATCCTATTCTTCTCCAAAGCCAGCTCTGGTGCAGAGAGTTTGAAAGGTGTGTTTAAACATGTGTCTGTATCCACTTGGCAAGGAGCTATGTTGTAAAGCTGGCAGGGGTTTGTCCTAATTCGTGCAGCATTGTGTCCAGAAAGCTGTGGAACAGAGTCTGCACAGGACATATTTGTCAATAAGTTGATTTTGTTAACTTTCATTTCTTTAGCTTTTATTAAACAGTCTGAAAAGAATACAGAAATCAAGTTTGGATTGGCTGATTTCCATGGTAATTTATTTCATTAAATGAATATGATAGCAATATATCTGCAGTGGCATATTGGTGAAGTATATGTCAAGTGCCCTGTACCATGTATATATTGGTTAAAAATTAAATAATTGTATTGAAAATGTTAAAAAAACATGTTAATCTCAAAACAGACTTTAATGCCTTTGTGAATGAAAGATTTATGAATTTACCTCTGGCAAAGAAGGTAGGTTTTAAACTTGGAATGTGCTGAGCTTTCAGTCTTTATAGCTCAATGTACAAAAAAAATGTAACATACTGAACAAAATAAAAAAAACGAACAAGTTCACATAGGCTAAGGATTCCCACATTGCTAACTCTGAAGCCATTTGTAGAGCTCTGTGAAAATGATTTACATGGTTCCTGCAACTCACAACTGGCAACCCACTGAAGCTAAGCAGGTGTGAGCCTGGTCAGTACCTGGATGGGAGACCTCCTGGGAAAAACTAAGGTTGCTGCTGGAAGAGGTGTTAGTGGGGCCAGCAGGGGGCGCTCACCCTGTGGTCCATGTGGGTCCTAATGCCCCAGTATAGTGATGGGGACACTATACTGTAAACAGGCGCCGTCCTTCGGATGAGACGTAAAACCGAGGTCCTGACTCTCTGTGGTCATTAAAAATCCCAGGGTGCTTCTCGAAAAGAGTAGGGGTGTAACCCCGGTTTCCTGGCCGAATTTCCAATTGGCCCTTACCAATCATGGCCTCCTAATAATCCCCTTCTATGAATTGGCTACATTACTCTGCTCTCCTCCCCACTGATAGCTGATGTGTGGTGAGCGTTCTGGCGCACTATGGCTGCCGTCGCATCATCCAGGTGGATGCTGCACATTGGTGGTGGTGGAGGGGAGTCCCCATTACCTGTAAAGCGCTTTGAGGGGAGTGTCCAGAAAAGCGCTATATAAGTGTAAGCAATTATTATTATTATTATTATTATTATTATTCTCTAACTCTAATATCTTATTTGCCTTAGGTGCTTTAAAGTATGATATACAGTATACAACTGAAGTGATTGTCTTCTGTGGCACCCTGCATATTATCAATGGGAAGGGTGTTTTTTGAATAACAGACAATGCAGGTCACACCCAAATGTAAAGAACTCTAAACAGCTTAGAGTTGCACTAATGTATCTCTACAGACTACTGGCAATGCAGTGGCCTTTGAATGAAGACAAACAACAGTTTGAGCTCAGCATAAAGTAAAGTAGATCACGTATATTGGGTTACTGTGTTACAAATATGCTTAATGTGCTTTTACTGTGATAATTCAAAGTTTGGACCGATGATCAAAGGACAACTGCAAAAAATCCTGTTGCATTTTCTTTTGATATAATAAAGAAAGGTGCTTCATGTAAAAGCATTTGCTATATGTGCTGTCATGTTATTTGGCATTATTGACTATGTAGGGATTAGCTATGCTTATTAAAAAGGGTATCATTTTCTATAAAACCTTTTCTTACAAAAATACTTTTTTTGTAAAGTTAGAAACCTTCTGTGCAATTGAATGTAAACATGGCA
Organism: Lepisosteus platostomus; assembly: GCF_059453375.1. Classification (NCBI taxonomy): domain Eukaryota; kingdom Metazoa; phylum Chordata; class Actinopteri; order Semionotiformes; family Lepisosteidae; genus Lepisosteus; species Lepisosteus platostomus. Next base: position 20,403,204 of record NC_142627.1, on the reverse strand, counting down.
TCTTACAATTTTTAATGCTCTTTCTGTTTGAGCTTTGTGAATGCAAGCGTAGTTCATACATGCCCAGTGTGTGAAAGCTGTGTTTTAAATAACTGAGCTGTGAACGTAAAACATGTAGCGTGTCCCAACTCTGCATTTTGTTTCACCAGAAAACATTGAGAAACCAGGGTGCAGACAGATAAAAACCAAATATGCACATCAAAGTAACATCAGAAACATTTAAGTAGCAGCTGTTGACAACAAGAGCACAAGCTATACAAACATGGATCCAGTTGAATAAAACCCATTTGTCTTTTTTTTTACTGTCCATATTTGTGATCAGTAATAAATTTGGCTCTAAAGTGTTTTTTTGCCTTTCTTTTTGCAACTTTTCAGATTAAAAAACTTGCCTCTTATTCTACTGATTAATGTATTGCTTAGAGTTAAAGTTGTAATAGGATGTATATTATTTTTTTCAGGTACTTATGTTTTATATGCAGTGGTGGGTTGATGTATTTGGTTCTCAAAAATTATTCTTTTGAAAGTGTCGAACACTCAGCGGTGGGACCACAGCATAAAGTGCTGTTCATTGTGGGTGTTGTAATGTATAGTCATGAGTTAGTGGCATATGACTGTGCTGAAGGTGAAAGAAAAAATATCAATCTGAAACGTTTGCATCTTCAAACAGTATAAAGAGGGTACATTTGAAGACTCTGTCCTTCAGAAAAAAGTACTTCAAACTCTTCTGCACACCAGACGTTTTGATGTGTAGTACAAAGAATTGCTGGTGGTTGGAAATGTTAGATTCCAGATTCAAAATGTACTTTCATGCACATACTGTACAGTAATATAATGGATTCCTTTCACATCCAGCTTGTAAGATAATTTTTTAGCTGACTACCTTTTATGCATTTTTCCATGCGTAACATGACCTCCATTATTTACATCTTTAATGTAATGTGACACACCATTTGTGGCTGTTTGCTTTAATGTGGATCCTGTTCTGTGTTGCTCATAAACCATAATTCTGTCCTCTATATAGATAGTTTATAGGAAACTGCCTAGCTTTTCGAGTTATGTATCCGAAGCGTTAATAAATCCTTGCATAAAGCAAGTCATTGCAGTGTGTTCTGAATAACGAAACTGTGTGTCTTTATTTCAGATATGTCACTGCTCACACCGACACGGAAGAGGAGCTGGATGAGGAGCATAAGGCCTGTAAAGTGAGGCGCCTGATCATAGAGGATGCTGAGGAAGAGAAGGATGAGTTCACAGTCCTCATAAAGAAGGCTGACTCTTTGCATAGAGGTCCAGAGTCGGAGAAGAAGGAAGGATTTATGATGCTGCTGGAGAGGAAGGATGAGGTGCAGTCTTAGCACTGACATTGCTTTTTAACCTCTTGACCTACTTTGACCTACTTACCGAGGAGCAATTTTATAGTCACTGTAAACTCCCTTGAAATAAAAGAAAAACACCCTGAACGTAAGCTACATGGGTTACTTTGGTAACCATTCCCATTCTTTCCACATTTTCCTTCGTGGACAAACTTCATTTTAATGAATTAAATTGTCTGTTTCTTCGGTTTATTAAAAACGGACAAACTTTGTTGACAAAAAAGACTGCTTTGACATAATGAATTCTGAAATGATACCAGTCTCAAATACACCAGTGTTAGCAGGTTTTTGTCGGCTCCAGGGCCTGTATGTAACCTGCAACCCCAGGTACCTAGTGATGCCTACTTGAGGGACTGAACTGAGACCTTGGAGGCAGGCATTTTTGTCTGTCATCTGAAGCAGACAAGGCTGATCTTTATTCTTGATCTGCCTAGCTTTGATATAAAATACATTATGTTAAACAACAGATCTATATTTTGTGGTCCTGTGAACCTGTTAAATAATTGTAGATAGCTGTTTAATGGGGTTCATTGTAAAGGTTAAGTAGAAAGTTAAGCTGCAGATCTTTCCACTGAAGGTGCAAATGCAGGACATCCCACTGTCCTTTCCAGCCTCCCCCCACCAATGCAGGAGCCCTTTGACTCATTTTACCTGCCTTGTCCACATGGCCAGACTCTTATAGGTCAAATACCAAGTGTCTTATTATTTAAATAATGCAAACACTTCCTACTGGGGGCATGTTTGTATCTCCTGAACTTTTAATAAATGAATTATCTTGAAGAAGGTTAGTTTCATAAATTTGGCAAAAAGACCCAGACTGTTTTTTTTTTTCATTTCAGTTACAATTAAAGCCCGAAACTGTGTGTAGTGCTCAAATTTGTCATAACCCTCTTTGATCTGCATCCCACTCTCAATAGTGACGTGATCATATCTTGTCTCCTGTGTGCTTAGTATGGTCAGAGAGCTCCATTTCTCTGGCGCCTGGCTCGTGCGTATGGGGATGTGTATGATATGACTTCAGACACTGAGGACAAGAAAAGCTATGCAGAGGCAGGTAGGCCATAGCCCTGATATTTCCTTTAAAGCATTTTTTTTGTCAATGATGCATGACATAATACCTACTGGAACGTGTTTTGCATAAGAATGATCCAGACTCGTATCGCTTTTATTTTTGAGGGGGAAGTGTACACACCTATTAACTTGATTAATTGGGTATTAGCATAAAGCAGTGCTATTTAAAGTATCTGAGATATTTCCTAACACATTATTTCTTTTGAGATGAGTTGAACGTGGAAGTGTTGAAATAGCCTAAAAAATAATCACCTCCAATAAATGTTCAGTAAGAGTTGAGAAAGTTCTTTTAAAGTGGATTAAATTTGAATGCATAGAGAACTGTTATTAGTTAAGCAGCAAAACAGTGATTTGTTGGTCCTACAATCCCAAGTCTGAAGCTGTGAATGCTGTATAGGTACTTCTGTTATTCTGGCCATGAAGTCAAAGCGGAGCTGTTTTAGATCTTTTATGTTTCAGGGTTCATTTATATTACAACAATATCATCTGTTCTGCACGTGTCTCCATTGCACATCATGTTAAAATAAGTGGCCATATGCCACAGTGGTTAGAAATATCCCCATTCTTACTATACTGTACATAACCCTTTTAAAAATCACACATTTTAACAATTTTGCAGGAGATTTTTAAAATTGTATACATTTTAAAAAGTTTATGTACAGATGTGTCTTTGTGTTTAAGATCTGTCTTTCTCCTGTGAAATGTCCTGATGAGCACATTTCATAGAAGTTATGTTTTCAAGTTGCTTCTAGCACCTCTGCAGATAGATGGCTTATCCTAAATGACCTTAAGGTTGAGTTTAAACCTCTGAATGTATATTTATTTTTTTAATCTGTGAACAAACTTTATTGTAAATGTTTATTTCATGCATTGTGTTTTCCAGGGAAGATATATGGAGAACAAGCTATTACTTCTGATCCCATGTGTCCTGATAGCCATCAATGGTAAGGCCTTTTTGTAATCATCAGTTGCATTATATACTGTACAAGCAGATTTTCTCAAGTCCATAATTTTAAATGTCATGTTCAATGAACAAGGGTAGACAATCTTATTGCTTAAAATAGCTAAATATTTAAGACCCATTTTCCCTTTCTGCTATTAAAAGCCTAGATCAGAAAGGCCGTGACACCTAGAGGTCTTTTTTGACAGTTTGCATCTTGCAAAACCAAAAAGAAATTGAAGATCAGTTCCCCTCAGCAGTCATGCCTCTCAGTGCCCACTCAAAAAGCTGCTGTCTGAAACCACAACTGAGAGGTTCAACCGTTCAACTGTACATATTGCACACACTAGAATCAAAACCGTTTGTGTGGTAAATTGAAAGTTACAGTAATCAGTTCAGTGAAAATTGAAGCGGAAAATCTTGGTGTATTAAATGCTCTTTATGCTAAACCTAGCAGGGGTTTTCTGGTGGAACTGTTGTAGATATGCATTAAACCGTGAGAAAGCTGCATGCTGTGCCCAAGTACTGTCTGAAATTTCAAATAAAGGAACGTACCAACAAAGGCAACATCTCTTCCTATTTGCTTTAAAAACCCAAATGTAAGCATTTACAAGCAAACCATGGTTTTGCAGAAAAAAACAACACTTTAAAGGTACATTCTCTGTGGTTTACTTCATTGGTCAATTTTAATCATCATAAGAATCAGTCTTTTCTCTAATTCCAAATACAGGTTTGTTTTGTAAATCTCTTTCCGAAAATGTATCTAGGGAGATATGTAAGAGAAATCATTATTACATTACAGACACTTGAAGGGCTTTGCCCAAAAAAAAACTTGTTACAAGCAGGTAATCAGATTTCCAGATCTATGATGTTCTTGAAATAGCTCTCAGAAAGCTACCAGTCTACAGCATTGGCAAGGTCTTTAGCCTGACAAAGGGCATATGTTTCCTCATCAGAATGGAATTTATTTTTAATTCACCTAGAAATATGGAGAATCCAGACACATGCAGGCCACAGAGATGTGATTTGTGGATCCATAAAATTGAATCAGATTGTTCTGCTGCAGAAATTCTTAACATGACAAATAATACTAAAGATTTCATCCGTACATAATTTTAGACAAAGCATTTAAATTGCAGATATGCTGCATTGTTAAAGATTGGGAGAATTATTATCATAGAATTAATTGCCTCATTCAAAACAAATACTGAAGCATGAGTGCATGACGATTATAAATGTATAATCTTATAAGTTCAGTATTACTAGTGTGTGTAGTACTAGGAAATATCTGTGGGTTATAACATTTGACAGATCACCAAAAACAGTGTTTCTTGTGACAGAGAAGCATTGTGACAACATGAAACTGTTGTGTTCCTCTTTGTTGTTACCTGGTTTTAAAAGCTGCCAGTGTGATTTTTGAGATTGTTGGGTATCATGAAAACATGGGATAAGTGTTAATTTGTAAATTGATTTCTCTCAGTGTATCACATTTTCACATTAATATTGCTGCATTCAAAATGTTCTGTGCTTGGCAACTATGTGCACAATGTTTCAGAGTAATGTGATTTGTCTCCTGGAATACACATGCAAGCAGATATCCAAAACCATACAAAAGAAGCACTGACTAACATTCCAGAAGACACCAGACAGTCTCAGCCCCCATAATAAAGGGTGATGAATCTCATATTCTACTCACTATAAAAAAATTATCAGTTTTTATTATTTGAGTGTAAGTGATGCATTTTCAAGGTTAATGATCTGGATAAATATTTTCAGTTGTGGCAGTTTGTTCTTTCAAATCTTGATTTTATAAGACATTGTCTGCAAAGGTAATGAAACACTAGTTAGGCTTAGTTTAGTGCAGTCTTTTAAAGCTTGTGAGTAAGGTTAGTAGCTAAACACTGGAAATCAACCTCACGGAAACTGGTTTTGAGAGAGAATGTATATACTGTTTCAATGCAGTATTGGTTCCAGTTTCATTATTACTTACCTCTATGTGTTAAAGCTATGAAGTAGCACAAATTTAACTGGTTTGCAAATTAGACAACACTTAAAAGAATGTTTTCCCTTTGTGATTTATGTCACAGTAAATTCTGGCATAGTACTGGATCGAACAATTCACATGAGGATTGTTAGTGCATTCAATTTAAATAAGTTGGAAAAAAGTACATATGTCTTTCTTCTAAATAATAGTGTATGATGTCATACCGATTATACACTAGCTTGTTTTTTGGTAGGTTAGTGGTTCATCCATTTTTGTCCTCAACTTGTTTGTACAGGCATTGGCATTCACTCATTTTCCTCTTTGCCAGGTGAGAAAGTGAACAAATGAAATATGATTAGAAAGCTTCGTTCTCATCATAAAAATATCTGTCATTAACGTTTGTGTTCTAATGAAAGAACAAATTTATTGTTTTGAGAATGAGGCAGTTGAAGTCCTGCCAAAGACGTTTCCTTGTCGCTGTCAAAAATGTGCTTTCTTATTTCCTGATAAACTAATTGATAAGATGTACTGTTAAGACTCCTGTTTGAAGTGCAATTATTTTAATACAAACGTAATTTTCCTCCTGTGTGTCAGTTACACAGTTGCAAGTGGCTGGACACATAGGACAAGAGAACTGTCTCTCTCAAACCAATGCAGGCTGCCCTGTTTATCCTGTCATAGTCATCATTTTTTTGCAAGTCAGCTTCTTTTGTTTGCTTGAGCCCCATGCTGCAGTAAACAAATTAATTTTATAGGCGTATGCAAACGTTATCTAGCATCGTCTTCATTCTGGTGAGTTGCAGGCTTCTTATGAATGGGGGGAAAGACAATGCTTCTGCTCTCACTGAAGACATGCAAGTTGATAAATCACTTCCTTATCATTCATGTGGTTGCCTTAAAATAGTGTACTTTAATAAAATAAAAAGATAGATTTAAAAAATATTAAGTGTTTTGTTTTGTTCAAACTATTGTCTTTGGTTATATACAGGGTTATATAATCATGGTGAACTCTCCATGACTCCACCCCTGACTGCACTGCAGATAAGCTAGTTTGAGATGGCTTATTTGAATTGTGCAATCTCAAACTTGTACTCCCTCTGTCATTTGTACAAACGTTTGATCATAAATTCCTGTTCATTCCTCTGTTCTTAAACAATATAGCCTAGTTTCAAATAGATTAATCAATACATCAAATGGTGAATAATTAAAAAAAACATCAATGATATGACTTTGAATGCTGAGGACAAGAATTTGACTTGAGATGTCCTAATCTAACAATTGTCCACAGAACTAAGTCTTCAGCAGTCTGTTTTACTCAAACATACAGTCTATTCACTGGTCACTGTTTGCTGTTCACTATAAATGTGTGAAAGTCTTCATCATTAAATAGTGAATGTACACTTTCAGAATGTACTCTTCTTTATGTGTGCAATATTAGCTTGATTTGTTTGTTTCGTATAGAAGTGGGAGGGCTAGGGAGCCAAGGTTGTGAAACCACTTTATCAGTAGAGCCTGGGCAGTGTTTTGCAGTATTGAATATACGTTACACTGCCATGCAGGCATTTCAGATTGATATCTTAAGTGCAGAAAACATTGACAAGAGCTTAACGGCATTTTGATATAGTTTTACTGCACATGATGAGCTTGCATGAAAGAAGAAAAAACTGTTTTCAGAAATACAAGAAGTGTGCTTATAAATGTGTTTTATACTGTATACTGTATATTTGTATGCCTTTTTGATATATACAGTGTAATGCATAACTGCAAGTCTCTGTGGTCTTGATTTATGATGCTTTAGAGGTTGTTTACACATAACTTGAAATGCTCATCACAACTGATAGTTGGAAAACTATAAGAACAAAAGACTTCAATATAATAATTAAAGTGTTTTGATTTCAGTATTAGAATTGCTGCTTAACTTATTTGTCTACCTGTGCTGTTATACTGTTGGCTCAAGAAGCAACGCTACTTGTGCATTAGAACCACAAAATAGCAGAGTAGCAGAATTACTTCAGTGGTCATAAGCCAAGACCAGACTAGTTATTTCAGAATGTAATTAGCATGGATTGGGATTGTGAAGATTCTCTTCAACCTGCTCATGCAAGCTGCCACCACACACCTCTATGAATGTTTGGTATCCAAAAAGATTTTGCTTCTGATAAAACTACCGATTAAACTAAATTTCTGTTAGCTAATGGAATTTTCTTAGTGCTCACTGTAATTCATTTTGATCTTTTGGGAAGGGAAAAGGGGGCAGCACAGAGGTGCAGTGGTTAGTATTTCTGTCTAGCTGTACTGGGGCCCTCAGTTTCTGTCCAGACGTGAGGTGCTATCTGTGTGGAGCTTGTGTGTTCTCAATGTGTTCACGGGAGTTTCCTCCCACAGCCCAGAAACATACTGGAAGGTTAACTGGCCCCTGGTACCATTGACCCAGATGTGAGAGTGTGCAGGTCTGTGTTTGTCTGAGTGCCCTGCGAAGGGCCGGCCTCGCGTCTAGGATGTGCCCTGCCTTGCCTCTGTTGCTTTTAGGAATAGGCTCCAGCTCCCCTTCGACCCTGAATTGATTAAAATTAGTCCAACTAAATTAGTATTTAGCTCTCCACATTTTTAATACTAGTATAGTGTCTCCCACAATAACAGAGCATCTTTTAAACATGCCTTTTATTACAGAAAGAATTAATACATAAATTACAAGAGTATCTGATAAAAAGTTAACAACTACCAATAGTATAGACCTCAGATTTTATCTCATGGGCTAGATTAATCTTTTTTACTCTTGCTCTTTGCATGTCATGTTTTTTTTTTCTTTTGAAAAGTTTTTGCCTTGAGTTTTGTTTTGTGACTTGCTGTTATGAAACAGATACTTGTTAGCTGTCTAGTTCCACTGGGTGGTTGACCTCTTCTTGTCAGGCTATTGATTTTTTTGTTAGAGACCTTGACAATGAGTTATATGAGTTTGCAAGTTATAGTTTGGCATTTAGCCATAAACATTAAGCAAATTTTAAAATGGTTCTGCTTCTTTGTGAATTACGTTATGTGTTTTATAGAAAGCTGGAACAAATTAAGAAGTGTCTGTGTGTGACCCCTCCCCCCGTGACCTCCTTTCCTGATGGAATGGATTTGTTGTGACATTTTCTGTGCAAAATTTTGTTTATTATACAGGGTGAACCGGATCTTCATGTACAATTGCAAAATATTGCTCAAAATAGACGTTTATCTTTCAACTTGATATCTGTAAGTCTTCTTTGAAGGGTGTTTTCATTTTTTTGAGTTTTGAAAAGCAGCCTAATGTCTAAAACATTCTGGATGCTTTGCTTGTATTAGTACTTAAAAGACTTAACGTGAAAACACTTCTAGGGACGGTAAATTTAAAACTATGGTTTTGGCACATGTAAATTGTTAGAAATGAATTATAGAGCTTGTCTTGAAGGAGGGAAAAACAGCTTTCCAGCTATTAGCAGGTAATATTGCGTGCCTGTGGTGTACCAGGTTAAGCGTGAGAGTGAAGCCTCAAATGTGACTATGGCTGAGGGTTTGTTTTGCAAGTGATACTGAGCTTTCTAACCACATAAGCTGGAGCCGTACTTGTGGTATTGAACCTGCATGAGAGCCTTCGCTTAAGAAGCCTGCACAGCAAATGTGGGTTAACCCTGCCTTCCATTAGTCATGAGAGAAAACATTCCGTCCCATCACAGGCCACGGCAAGGCAATTGCTTTTTCATAAGAAGGCTTCACAGCAGAATCTCTTGGGCAACAACACATTTTACTGGCTGAATGGCATCTGGCATTGTTAGGTGGCATGGTGCTGTGATGCTGGCTGCCCTCTGTGAATTGTGCTTTTAATTCCCAAGATGTGGGGGGAAAGGGACTTTCTAAGCTGTGTAACCAAATCTTAAGTAGAGCTGCATTCCTGATTAGAACAGATAAAATAATATATGGCTCCTACTAAAAAGCGAATGATGTAAGTGGATGTTATAAGTAGCACTGTTATCGGCGATGTTTTTGTCATTCCTACAAGCATTTTCAAACAGATGTTTCCGTGGATGAAACTTTAGGAGCCTGCGGCCTGCTTTGAGTTTTACAGCTGATGCTCCTGATAAAGTTGGCGTTTTCTCTCTTAATTTTCCTATTTTCTCTCTTAATGCTAGCACATTATAATGCCGGACCCCTAAATGAGTAGCTTTTCCAAGCTCATACATGCAGTGGGATATGCAGATCCATGCTAGTTAAGGTCTTTGGTAGCAAATTACTACACATGAAAATTATGGAAGAATTTGCTTTGCATCTTACTTCAGTACTCTGGGGAAAAAAAGATTGAATAAAGTTATGATGTAAATGTGAGTAATATTTAAATATAATGTAAAAAATACTCGGGGCTACATACAGTAGGAGCAGGTGGAGGTCACAAAACACCTTACTTGTCAGACAACTGTTGTACCTCACTGTTGTACTCCTGGCATTATAGAACATCCTTCAGAAAATAAAAATGCCTTTTCTTTAGCGGAAATGTCTTTCATGCTGATTTTAGGCTTTCTTGGCAATAGATGATGTAATGAAAAGGCAAGAAAGCAAGAAACACCTCATGATTTATAGCTTCTGAGAAACAATGACTAAATGAAGCAAAGCTGTTTATTTACCTCTGACATCACCTGTCCTTTTTCAGTATGGTCCTGGAAAATTGCTGGAGGTCGAGTGGCAAACATTGCATAGTGTTATTAAATTTCCAGTGGATATTGTCTCATGTCTTGAAAGATTAATTCACATCGGCATTGATCAAGTTATTTGGCTGGCTTGGTGAGGGTAAAATGATTATATTAAATAAGCGCCTAGAGGACTTAACCTTGTTCAAGTAAAACTTTCCAGACCTGTTGTTTTTTTAATTATATATATATATTCCCCAAACCTTTTCATAATTAACACTGTTATGGCCTTGTTGACTGAGCAGTTTAAATTTAGCCACTTTTCTATGAACCATGGCTCTTAACATGCTCCAGTTTTATTTCCATACTGCAGACCGTCTTTATGAACAGATAAAACCCCGGGATTAAATGAAAAGTAAAATAAGCATGTTTGTTTTAGCCAGCTGAACATTGACCTTTTACTGGAATGAATAGGGTTGCTGAGCTGGGGTGCATGCACTTAGTTTCTCATGTTAATATATTAGATAAAAAAAAGATTCAAGTTTTACAGGGAGAAAATCTTTTTTAATGGCTGGGAATCTCAAACGGGAATTAGTGATATCCATATTTTCTCCCAAGTTTTTGCTAATGAACATAAAAGGGAATTCTTAGGCTTATGTAAATAAAATACCCAGAGACCTATTATGTTTTACCATTTAATATAATTTTTCTCTTACTATCCACACTATTTAATGCCTAAGGTATAAGACATGAAGCAGTGCCTGCCTTATGATATGATTGTCATAAGGATATATCAAAAGTTACAAAGAAGATTGGTTGGAGGATCTTTCAAGACTGTCCCATGGTATTAGCTTCAACAAAAGAATGGGTAGTTTGTTCCAGACTCCTGTATGATTGTGTAATTATTTAAAAATGATTTGACGATTTGACGTGTGCCCTACACTGAAATTTAAATTGCAAGATTCATTTTAATTTTCTGTTCAGTTTTTTCTGTTATCCAAAATATATATAAAAGATGAAATATTGTGCTTCAGCCAAACATTTGATTCTTAACTCCTCTTTGTGTTTTGTTAATCAAGCGGGGAGTTCTGTATCAAGGAGCAGTTGCCCATAAGAAAAACTGAATCTGGTTTATAGAGAAAAATATTGCTCAACAGCTTAGTGTTGCCACCTTTCTTTGTAAATGAATTCATTGAAACTAGAGGAAAAGAATGATCTAAGAGACAGCCTCGGGTGCCGTTTCTTTTTTGTCATAACATTGTTTTTGAAAATAATGAGTATTATCAGACACTGCTAAAATAAACACTATGTAAAAAAAACTGCTGCCTCAAGTAATTTCTCTTATAAAGAATTTCATTCAAAATTAGTCACTAACTTTTTTTTTCCAAGAGGCTTTGTGTTATGCTTTATGAAATGCTAAGAGAAGCAGTGATATGTTATTCCTTTCAAATTCACTTCTTAAAACAAAAAATTATGAAAGCTGTCCGATAACAGACATTACTCACATTTGGCTGTTTTAAAACATATGTTTCATTTCCCTGTGTGATTTGTCAAGGAATAGGGTAGTGTGTGTAAAAAAAGAAGAGGTAGTAGGTCTTATTAATGGTACATGTGCTGGTGTTCTGCTTACCTAGGGCAAATGGGGATAGACCCTTTTTAATTCACTCAGCCACAGCAAAGAAGACTTAAGTCGGATTTTTTTTTGATCGCCCTGTGATCATGTCTTGTTGTCTGTAGTTTGATTACAAACCCTCTGATGTTAGATCAGCTTGTTATGGTATCAAGCAGTATGTTCCATAATCCTTGGCTGCATGTTATCTTTTCTTGAAATCAGCTGGAGAAGGATGTCAAAGGTCTTTCTGTTCCGTTCAAGACCAGCGCACTAAGCTGAAAGGAATTGTCAATCAAGACTCATTATCTGAAGCACTATGCACCTTTAACCTCAGGTCATATCCTTAATATCCACTCACAGTCCTTCTCTCTCTGACTTAAATTAAGATGTCTGGGTCAGTGAAGATCTGATATTTATCTTAGTACATTTGTTACAGTACAGTTATTAAACGTGTTACTAGATTGGTTGTTTTGGACCTTATATTTTGAAGCACACTGTATGTATTAATATCATTCCCCAAAGCGCAATGCAGACTAATCCCGACCGATGTCCATATTGTGTAATTTTAATTGCCTATGATTTATTCAACACAAGATTAAACATCTTTTTGTCTGACCGAGATATCAAAGCTTTCAGTTATCAAGTCTGTGTTAGTTTGGATATATACCTATTGTAGGTATACCTAAACTAATCTCATTTCTGCAGAAGTGGCGTTCATTTCTCATCTTTATATTTTTAATTTTCCTCTAGGAAGTGTTGCCTTGAATGTCTTAAGTGTTTTCTACCTTAGTTTTTTTTTTAACTAGAGTGCAAAGCTCTTATCGTAGTTGGCATCTGTTCCAGCTTCATGGTGACCAAAGGCCTTCCCACTCTTGTTAATCTTGTCAGAGTCTGCTTCAGAAACACCTAGCGTGCCTGGGAGGAGTATGACGAGTGTGTTCCATGTGAAGTGTTGGGAGTAGCTTTGCTATTGTGCAAGCAGCTTAGAAGTCACATATTTAGAGTGAAACGCTGCCAAAACGCCCCAATCCCAAGGTTGTTAGAAAAGGAATTAGACATTTTTATTAGCAGTAAACATCTTTGACAGTATTTTTGCCATTTTTGAAGATGGAGCATGCTAGAGTTATCAGCTAAGACTGAGTGTTAAGAGTGTTTAATTTTTCTCAGCGTAAAAGCAGATTTTTTTTTTCTTTGGTAGATATAATCACATTCTATTAAAATAAGAATATTATTAACCAAGTGTTGCTGTACTATAAAATTTAATCTTAAGTTGACTCATAAATTGATAGAGAGAAGAATGTTCAGTGTTAGTCTGGGAGATTTACAGTGCCGGCACATGATTGTGGGAGTATGGGTGCTTAACAAAAACAACACCTGGTACACCAGTTTTATTCGCACAGAGTTGCAACCCATAGATTGGATATAATAATCTCTGATGTTTAAAGGGAATATTACTGGAAAGTCCTAACGGTCCTTGTTGATTTTGCCTAGGATTGAATCCTCGCTTTTCACCGTGTTCATGTTCTACACAGCTTCAGATGCTCTCTACTTGTTCACCTGACTAAAGCACGCTTCCTGCAACTGCTGTACACCTTCATTTGAGTAACCTGAGAATCCTTGCCATTTGACATTCCCAAGTTCATACCCAATTCTAAACTCCACAGTGGAAAAGGGAAGTTATGGGAGAGCTTTCCCTAATGTTCACTGTGTGCAAGTTCTGAAAACTGCCCCTTGTACTTTTGAAATGATCCCCAGTAAGACTGTAAAACAATGTGTTATGTTTTTCTAGAACCCTTTGGATATTAGGAAGCTTCAATTGAAAAAGGACCCACAAATGCACCTACAATTGGAAATATGAATAACTTTCCACTTATAATAGTATCTTATAGATATAGTAGATCTTATAGATAACTTATAGTATCCACTTATAATATGAGTGAGTCTCCATGGAAATTGACATTTTGTTTGCACACTTTCAGTCAGGAGGCTAAATCTGTTAACAAAGATAACTTCCTTCAGTATTCTACCATTCGTAAAAAAGGAAATAACATACTGTCACTGTCTAACAATTCAAGATTCAACCAGATAACCAGCAGTCCTTCATAGTGTTTTGGACTGGACCTATGATAAGTTAACAACTCTTTGGATATGAATATAGATGTGCATGGTTTACATTACATTAATGAAATAACCATGTAACATATATTTTAAATGTAGTTTCTTTATACTAGGAGCTTACTTGTTGGTTTTTTTCCTGTTAGACCACATTGGGGTCCCCTCTTGACACAGAGCTGATGGCATAAATTGCCCTGCAAGGGAACTTTAAGCAGCAGATTTCACATCCAATTTTCCATTTGCACAAATCCAGAAGTGGACACAGGAATGTGCTTTCACAGTGGCAGATTTTTGGTCTGTCTTTTTTTGGTCACGCACAGAGGAGAAATTTAACAAGACACGGGATAAGTCAGTTCATTTTTCATTGTTTTCTTTTCCAGGAGCAATCCGTTTAGCAATGGTATGCTGTGTTTATCTGATTAGAGCCCACAGTGTGGAAGGAGAACGGTTCTTGACAGTTTATGAACATGTACTGCCAAATACGGGTTTAACTGCCTGGCCCCCCTTCCTGGCAGCTGAACTTCTGTGACCCCTTAAACCTCCTGCTCCTTCACAGAAAAGTAGCTTGTACCCTGTTGGTGCATTTGACAAGAGTACCAGCAGGATTAGTTTCATTATATTCACACTGCTTTGATCAGGCCATACAACCTGCTCAACCATGTTTGACAAACCCCTCTCAGGTTCTCAAAAAAAGCAAGAGGGCTGCTGTCTCCTTTACAAATTCAATGAAGGAAAATAAGTTTTTCCTCACGGTTTAATCAGGGTTTCGGTTTGGGAAAACCTGAATGAAATTGCGTATTGTTTCTCTGCCTCCACTTTTTGAGTTTGTAAAGATAGAGAATCAGCACCACATGCACCACTGGGCATACAGACGTGTGCTGTCCTGGGCCAGAGGTGCCAGGAACCAGCGCAGACTGTTAGTCTTGAGTCACTAGGAACAGACAGGAGCAGTGAAGGCTTTGAAAGAAATCTAAGAATCGGAACAAAGTTTGGAATTTCATTTTCTTAAGTTTGTCACATGCCTAAATTACACTGCGCACCTCAGTGACCTGGCAAAAGATGTAACTGTAAAGTGCATTACCACTGGTGTCCCTTATCGTACAGTACTGCAGTATACTGTAGTACTCAAAATGAACATTAAGTGTACTTTCCACGTCCTAGAACAAGGCAGATGTTAAAGCAGGAACGATGCATCATGCTTCGCGAAAGAAGTGATTTTGGAGATGGGAAGAGATGCGCGTTAAGCAGTTGCAGAAAAAGGTCTAGCACCTTTTACTTGAAATCGTGTTCCATGATTTTTAATTCACACTCTATACTGTATCCTTGACACTTTTCAAAGTTTATTTAGCACCTATCCTGTTGTGCAGTATTACTGTGTCACTACTTAGTATCTGTATGTCAGAAGATGTTTATTTTTACTTAACAAAGCAAAGTATTGCTTTTAGTTTGACAGGCACCTTTATAGTTATGGTGTATGTGTGTGCATTTTATATGGGAAAGTAAGGACGCTGGGATGTAGGTAATACTGTTGCTTTAGGGAAGCCAGAAGACTAACAGTGACATCCGAGTATAACAGAGTTATGCAGTATCTTCATATAAAAAGTCATTCATGCTTTTCTGAGAACCATATACACATGAATGAAGCTTGAAATTGAAAGCATACTTCTTAACCTTTTTATTTTTTTCAGGTTTGCCATTATGTGTGGCTACTTGTCAGAATACGAGAGTGTTCAGAACAAAATCAAAAATGGCTATCTCTTCAAGGTATGTTTTGGCAGTTCTGCTAAGCAGCTGCACTGTTTAATTTACTTCTTTCTGACAGTGAGTAAACCCGGGTTTTCCGAACAGCAGAATGCCCAGAGGAGTGTTCTCATTTGAGTGCCAATGTCTCTGCTAGCAGATTATCTCTACATGTCCATACAGCATCACCTGTAGAGTGTTTTAAGCTTCAAGAGTTTAAGATGAGGATAGACACAGTGATATCAGTTGTTCCATATGCAGCTGTGATTATTTTACTAACATGGAGATCACTGCATGTTCATTCTTACTGGAAAAAAACATGTTACTGTTTTTTTGTTTGCCTTTCGCTCAAATAACCATCCAGTTCATCACTTAACAGACACTATATTGATAAGAGAGTGGGGTTAAGGGAACATAGTGGTTTAAGGGATTTAACATTTTATTGGCTGCATATACTGACCAAAGTATTACGAATGACCAGTCAATTGAATAACCTGTTTTAATAGATGGCAGTGTGTGGCTGTCAACTACAATGAAGTAATACCACATCCATTGATTTTAATTTAAATACATTTTCAAAGGTCTGACTTAGTGCTATTCACCTTTTATTCCACTTTAACTCACTTCAGCTTGTCTATTATTCTCCTTAATAGATTAATAGCCAATTTTCTTAAAAGACTTCCATCACCTTCCTTGTGCTGGACAATTCTCAGATATCACTCCCTGGAAACTGGGTTCCACGTGTTTCAAAACCTATGCAATAGGGGCCACATGAACAGCAAGAGTTTCTCTTGCTGTTTGCAGTGGTTGTTCAATGTAAGCTCCTAATATTGTAAGATTAGTGAGTCTGTTACCAAATAAAGACCATATTCAATTGTGTGTTTTGGCAAATGTGCAAAAGGGTTCAGCACTCATATTAATAAGGTCAGAAAAGAAATATATTAATTTGTAAAAAGTGCAAATGGCACCTTCACAAACTTCAGAAACATCTTTTGGAAGGTCTTCAATTTTAAGTTTAATGTTCTGAAATTTATTAAAATAGATTTATTTAATTTACTTTACGTGTTCAATAAGATAAATAAATTCATATTAGGTATCCTCTAATATTAACACATGCTGAAAATTCTCCAGGGGGTGTTAGAAAACAAACTTTAATTCATAGGAACAAATTGGTAGCAGGTGTAATCCTACTACCATATTCTTGCACTAAACATAAACATGCTAAAGTACTGTCTTGCCGATTGTATCAGTCCGCTTTTATAGGTTACAATGATTGAAATATTACTACAGATTACCTAAGTACCTTTTTATATAAGAAAGTCAGAACCAAGACTATGGCCAAGGGTTTAATTAATTCTTCTGATTTCAGTCTCCTCAGGCTGTGTTGAGCATGGAGAAGAGTTCAGAACTTGGAACACCCAAGTTATCATGGAAGACATTCAAAGAATGCACACAGCCAAAGCCAAACACTGAATGCCATAGCCAGGAGCTAAAGGATTACAATATTAATGAACAAAGGAGAAAATTTCCTATTTCCACATTGTTTTCCAGCTTTGTCAAGTTCTATCTGTAAACTGACACCGATGGTATTTAAGTGTAAATAAGGCACTCAGTCTGACCCCTTGACTTTATTGTAAACTCAGAACAGGTTGTTTCAAGACCAGAGCACCTTACGTTAGCAGTATCAAACACAACATACAGTTTAGAGACATAGCCTGGATTTGTGTATAAAACAGTTACCTTATCAGTTTCCAAGGTGATGTAAAAAACATTCTCTGCGTAAGAAAACAGGAAAAATAGTTTTCCATAAAAAGAGTGAAGCTTTTTTAGTAATTAAAATCCTATTTTTCTGAATATGTCTGGATTGCAAAAATAGCTTAAATCTTTCTGAATATCAGAAACTGTTTTGAATCCATGACATTCTTCCTGTTTCCTCAGTATGTATAAAGATAGTAAAACTTATTCAGGACATGTAGGGGCATTGTTTCTGCATTTTGCAGCAAATGGGAGACAGAAATATTTCAAAAAAGAAAAAGAAAATTTGCTTCTGTATGTTAATTCTTGGAATCTGAGAAATACTAAATGTTTCTATAATGAATTTCAGTAATATCCAATAACTGCCTATGCTGTTCTTTCTTACTAATCGTTCATAGAAGTATGGTCAATGTACTGTACATGAGAAACTGTTTGCTTTTCAGTGGATGATGCATAACCACAGAAGCTAGAGTTGTGAATGTGGCACGTAACATTTATCACACTTGTCAGCTACTTCTAAAAACTGTTTACCTTTTATGGCTCCTGTTATAGAGGTTTCTGACAGTTAAAATATCTTAGAAGATATCAACAGGAGACTGCAAAAGAAACAGAGAGATTGCATGACAGCCAGGGGTGTGTGGTTTATGTGCGTGCGTCTGAAATGTTTGTGGGTATTGTTATGCATGATAGAACTAGTCCAAGAGACCAGCTTTGGTATAGGCAGGGCAATGACATTTGCTTTTTTATTTTTCTCTGTTCAGGATCATCTTGATAAAGCAATTGAACTAAAACCTCAGGATCCACTGTCTTATTACCTGCTGGGAAGATGGTGCTATGCAGTAAGTTCTCATGAACATAAACACATTGTAAAGGCACAACCAATAATCTTGCCCTATTTTAGTGTGCAGTGTTTGTTTTGCCTTATTAGTGAAGGTGGTTCTAAATGTAAGTTTTAAAAAATGCTTTTAGAAATGCAATTCTTTATAATGCCAGTATTCATAAAATAGCATGTGCATTCATTTTTAGCTATCCTTTCCCAACATTATTTTAAGAGCTAAAAGATGCATTTGATTTTATGGGCATTGAATAATATTTTAATATTTTCTAAAGTCTTTGAATACCCACAGTATTTTAGAGACTTCCTAAAATGTAGTCCCTCAGTTAGTTTTAACTTCAGAAATAATGCATCATTATTTTTTAATTGAAAATAGTAATAATAAATTGAATGGTTTCCATGTAAGTGATCAGATTATTCCAGTGTTCCAATTTTAGATAAACATGCTGAAATGTAAGGCAAGTGTGTGGTATTTGAATCCAGCTGCTTTCTTCCTGACCTCCATCTGAATTCCGTTTTGGATTTAGTAAAAGATCACGGTCTCATTATGAAGGAACTTAACACAAAGTCACACCAAAAGACATAACTGATATTTGTTTTGTTTCATTATAATTGTCTATTTTGCATGCAGACACACAGGGACAAAAATATTACCCTTGCCAGTACATTGCTATGAAAGGACAGTGTGGGTATACTGTAGGTAATCATAGGTCCTTTATTCCAGTCTTCCCACAATTTACCAGCAAAAGCGCATCGGTGAAAATAATTTACATTTTTATGAGGAAAAGCTGATTAACTGTGTAAACGCTTTATGTAACTTAAAATAAAACAAAACACTTCTTAAGCCATCTGTCTCACGAAATGCACCAAAGTTGTACTCTGAAACAGCAGAGAGCATTACCTTCACACAAACAACATTAATAATGTGTTACATCAAGCTTGTGAAACAAAGTGTGAAAGAAGAGCTTGTAAACAATAATCTACATGTTTATAAGCAACCAAGGGCCTTCTTTGAAACCTTTTTATATCGTCAGAGCAATGATAAACCTGCAATTACACGTTTAAGAATTAATGGAGTGCAGAGAAACACTATATAGACCCTCCACAAACATGACCTGAATTCCCTTGGCAAATTGTGTTATTCCTGGTATAAACACCTTGGAAAAATGAGCACTTTGCCAAGTCCCAGTGCCAAGAAGGAAGGCTTTTTGTAATACAGTGTCACTGATAAGGAACTTTTTACTTGTACTTGCCCACCTTTAAATGAAATCAAGTCGTATATACCCTCAAACTCCTCTCAGTATGTTGCATTGCTTCTTTGCTTTTCTAAACCTCCTATTTTCCATATAGATGTGCTGTTAAACATTTTATCCTGTTATTAACCCAAATCTATTAAACAAGGCCCAAACCAAAGGATTCTTCTATTCAAACTGCAAGGATTTTCTATTAATGTGTTGTAAGGATAGCTGTGTTGCATTGAATAGGTAGAACACTCTGTCATGTCTTTCCAAAAAGAAGCTGGATGATATTGAATGCTCTTTCAACAGAATACTTTCCAGATGGTGTGAAAAAATTGCACAAGTAGTTTCTGAAAGTTAAATGAAAATCTAATGACATTAACAGCAGTGTGTTGTTTGAAGTAAATTAAATTATATGATGTTTCAGAAATAATAATATTTTTCTTTCACGCATTCACTAACTGCCTTGACTAACAGGAGTGTTGTGTTAGTGGTACACAGCGGCAGCAGGAGTCCTAATGAATATTCATTAATTCCTAATGAGTATGCCTTTGAGTATTGCATCCCAATGACTAAAGCAGTATTAAAAAAAGAATATCCTATTCAAGCAAACCAAGTTGTGTTCTTATTGAGAGCCACAACCTTGTAAGTTTCTTGATAGTATAAATGTCACTCCTAGTTTTATATTACAACATTTTTCATTATTTTCTTTACGCACAAAGCATTCTTTTAAAGAAACTTTTTAAAAATTTCTGTATTGCAGTGATGAAGGAATAATAAGTGACTTAGTAGACATTGAACTGAGGTTTCGTTTAAAAAGAGATTTTAAAATCATTAGATCACCTGTCTCAAAGTATAAAACAAATAATTGAATTCCTTTTTTTGGAATGCAGGTCTCTCGACTATCCTGGATTGAGAGGAAGGTGGCTGCTACCCTTTTTGGAAACCCACCAACTGCAACAATACAGGATGCTCTGAAATATTTCCTCAAGGTAAATATTCACTGTTAGCTTTGCCTGTTGTGTTGCAGTTGTGATCTGCCTTACTCGCAAAACTATGTAAAAAAAACGTTAAATATTATATAAAATATTATATTTTAAACACAGTTCTAGTGTTTGTACTTCCATAGTGTTTGTGTGTGGATCTGACCCCTTTGTGGTATGATTTATTGCTTGGAGAAGACCACATGCTATGATGTTGATGGTTAAAAGACCACTGTCCTTTACAAATTTTCCATTTTACCTTAGACATGTATTTCATATTTGACAAATATATTATATTTGACATATATTATTTTATGATAGATATTGATTCCAATTTCTTATTCAAGACTTAAGTTTGTGCTGTAACGTTAATGTAGTTGTGGGTTTCTAAGGCAGATTGTGAAAAGAAAAGCTTTAATCAGTCTTCATACTTGTTTTAGGGTGTGTTGGGTTTATGGCTACCATTAAAATGTTTTCTGTATTTGTAATTTTAACACGTGAACCCTTCCCCCTCTTAATAGTAAAAATGCTTTGTTCTTAAATCTTCTATGTTTATATAAAGTAATTAAATAGCTCCTGGCTAGTTCTTGTACGTAATATTTTTCGTCATGTCTTGTGTATTTTAACTATCAATTTTATTTGAGTGGTTTTTGTTGTAACTTGCTACTCTTTGCCTCAGGACTCTAAAAAAGATTGTCTAATTTCTGTAAAAGTACCCTGTTAACTTGCATTGTATAGACAGGTACTATTAGGTTTAAAAAGCACAAATGAATATGGTTTACGTGTCCATATTTCTTCCTGTACCCATAAATTGTTTGGGTCACTTTCATCTGTTTATATTTTGTCACCTCAGTCGAGTCCTGTAAGTGCCTGTGACATACTTATTTACAGCTTGTAGCACAAATCTAACTCTTAAACAATGTAACCGGCCCTTGCTGTACATTATCAGTAGTCAGTCCATTATACAGTAGTCAAAGTTTGCAAGCCTAATTCCCTACAAAATGTGATGTGCAGACATACAGTATATTAGCAGTAGTGGTATTTTCTTGCCAGGCCCTCTAGCCTTTCACAATGGATTATTGATGGACTGCCATAAAACCTCTGACCCTGTAGCTGCTGGAAAATGCACAGGTTGTTTTACATTAGAAATTGTTTCAGCTTTTCATATTTTGTCATGTACCACTTCTGAACTTCTGCCCTTCTTAGGGGGGGGTCACGTGGGTCAGTGTTTTACTTCTCCATAGCAACTCCAAATGACGCAGATGAAATATAGATGCATGTCACAATTTACTTCTTTAAAAGCATGACATGCAATTAAGTTTGAGTTTAAAAATAGTTTGTGAGAAAAGCGGAAATTCTTGAACTTGACATTTCCCAGACTAATTGTAATGAGTGAAAAGTATGCACCAATGTAATAATCCTTAAATTACTCAAAAGCACATGGTATAAATGTAGTAGAATGTGATAGTAACTCTGCATGTAGGATTTAACAGTGATATTACTCTATAACGGGAATACAACGGGAATTTATCCAAATGTAATGCAATTACATTCATTCTGCCAGCTCCAAGAAAAGCAGCTTTCTTGTAGTGAATGGATGAATACATTCTGACTTTACTAACCCTATGAGCAGATAGTTTTATTCCCTGCTGAAAAGAAAAGAGATGCGATGTTTTGGCTGTGGAGCCTTCTTCAGGCCTTCCTCTCCACATCTACTAAAGCTGTGTGTAATCACATCATTTGGGCTTTGCTATGTGAAAATGTGTCCATAATTTCTCACATGATCCCTCTTTTTCCCTTTAGGTAGAAGAAATCCGCCCAAAGTATTCCAAATTTAATTATGTCTTCTTAGCAAAGGTAAGTGGAATCATCATCAAGTCTCTTTTGTTAATGTCTCTCTTAGAAAAAAAGCAGTTGTAGAATATATGTTGTACATGCAAAAGTTGTTAGAGATTCATGTTACTGGTTTCCATTATATTCTAGAGATTTTTGTGTTGTGTTCTAAAACATTTATTACACATTCATATTGTGGACATGAAGAGATTATAACTGCCTTCTATTGAATTCTAGAAGTTTGTTTATAATCTCGACAAGCAAATAAATTATATCTGTGGCATTAATGTGATGGGAATTTAATCAGAATATTGTACACCTACCTTGAAAGTTCATGACAGTTTTATTTTCCTTAGTGTTACAGAGATCTAGGTCAAAGAGCCCACGCACTGCAGTGGTGTAATGCAGCATCGTCAATGGCAGTAGTTTCTAATGAGGTAAGTACACTATCATTCACTACAGCTTTGAAGTAAGTAGAAGCTCTTGGAAAAGACCAAATGAATCTACTGTCGTGGTCTAAACAGCAGTTATTGAAAACCAAACCTGTAGAAACCTATAGAGTGAATTGAGGCTTTTTTGTAGCTTTTAAAAATGGGGCTACAGATAGGATGTTAAAAGTAAAAATACTTTGAAGTAAGAGCATGTTAAACACTTTTCTTAAAACAGTTTCTTTCCATAACTTTAATTTTGTAACTTGTCAAGCATTGGGAACCTGTGGCTTCAGTATGAAAGCTAAAAGGCATCATTAGTTAGTAATATGGAGGTGAATATTGTTTGTGGTTTCTTTTATATTGCTGATATTTTCATCCTTGAATGTGTAATTGTTATTACATCTTTTTAGGACACTGTTTTTGTGATATTTCTTAGTTTCACGAGGTCTTCAACCTGTTTTGGGCATTCCAAATACCCATACTTCAGAAAATACTGATCTTTGTTTTCATTTTCTTACTCAAAACAAAACTTATCTCAGCTTGTGACCATGACACAGCTTTTAAAGAAAAAAGTGGAACTCTATAGTTACTTCATTCATAAAATATAATATTTATGACTGTAAAGACTTGGATTAAGGGGAGGATCAATTTAATCAAAATGGCCTTTCTGAGATCTATAATCTGGTGTCAGTTAGTGAAGCTCTACTTCAAGGAATCCTTTTTACACAGCGGTCGTGTGCTTTATTTGTTTGAAAAAAAAAGTCATGTGGTATAGGTCTGTTTTGTGAGACCAGGTTTCAGAAGTTGTAAAAATCTGAAACATCCTTCATCACTTCCCCGTATTTTCTGGATTGACTGCACTATGATGCATCTGACCACAGCTGTACAGTATGGCTGTGGGAGAGCAAAGAGCCGAGTCACATTTTCCAAGAAGATGTCAAAGGGTTTTCACAACTCAGAGTGAATTCATCGATGGTAATGGAATCATCTGGGCGTTTCACAAAATACCTGTGACATCACCATCACTGTTCATAGAGGGAAACTCACTGACACATTATAAGCTAAGGAGTAAAACTACTGTATTAACACAATTACCGTTGATCTTTATTGAGTTTGAGTGTTCAGCAGCAGTGAACATCTTTCTTTTCTGAGAATTTCACCTTTGTTTGTTCTTTGTTTCAGCATGTTTAAAGGTGTTATACTTTAACCCTGTTTATAACCCTGTTTTATAAATGAGAATATACTGAATTTATGGTAATTGGTCAGGGGTGCCCAAACTACAGCTCCAGGAACCTTTTAGCAGAGATTGACTTCATGGCGTTCAATTATAATCATACAGATGGTAGCTTCACACCATTGGCTCCTCAGACAATCCCATCAAATGTCCAAACCTGCAGTTGTTCTCGAGTCAGGATGACCACTGCAACATCATATCATCAGTAGGGTCAAACTAACCTGTGTCACGATGGTCAAATCCCAGTCATCAGTCCCTAATAGTGGGTGAAAGGATCAAGACGTGATGTCACTGTGAATACATTTCCAAAGCCAGCACTTTGTGACCTGGGAAGACATTACTGCCAAACACAGTCCATCAACGACAGGCCTCAATCTGGGAAAATAAAAGTCATGACGCTTCGCCGAGATCAACACATCATCACACTGCATCATGCTCTTCATGATCTTTTCACATCACCAGTTATACTGCATCAGGAACACCAGGTCATAAGATGACTAGAAGCAAGACAAATATAGTACGTAACTTCATTGCATCTGTCTTGCTTCTAGTCATCTATGGTGCTTCATGCAGATCTGAGTTTTGGAGGAGTGGGTTTGGAAGGTTCTATAAAATGGGCTTAACGTTTTCCTCTTGTTTATAACTTGTCTTCTGTTCATGGCGCAAGCTCTAAAAGAAAAAAATTTAGTCAGATCAGTTTGTCTGGTGTACAGTTCTTTTTTTCCATTCAAAAGTCATTTTATGACTGCTAACAGTTTCTAAGTATTAATCTTTGTCAGAAGAATACCTTGGAATGACTGTGATAAAGATTGGTAATCCTGATAATTGTTCTTTCCTCTGTATGTTTTGTCATGCTTCAGTTCTGATTCATCTCTAATTGAAATCCAATTCTCATAAAATCTGAACAGCTCACTCAAATAAATGATCAAATTTTAATTTTGTATAGATATTAAAAAATAGAAAACTAAATATTACCTCATTTTCTTTCAGGACAAAGAAGCCCAGAAGGAACTGGATTCCATTATATCTTCTATAGGTTTATAAGCTCTTACCAATTGCCTCTTCTTCTGCAGAGCAAAGTTAACACTGATTTGGAGTTGGGGTGACATGTACAGACTTTTGTGGATTAGTCTCTTAGATTATGTTAGGAAATTTCTTTTATGGCTTAATGGAACATGCTCAACTAATTTTAGGGCAATCAAAGTACATTTAGCAGCACTGATTTATCACTGAATTTTGTTTATACAAGATTATACTACAATGCACCTGAAAAGCTAAAGTCAGTTTGATAAATTGTCACAGGTTTCTGTGTGGATGGCATTAAGCTCTTTAAAAAGAAATGTGCTTCCTCATTTGTATTTCTCTGTGATCCTTTGCCAAGACAAAGTGACTGTAATTATCTCAAACTGACAACAAATGACAGACACCCTTGCACAACGGGTTATGTGGTTTGAAGAAGACTGCTTGTATAATATACTCAAAGAAATGCTTAAATGCTGCAGAGCACTCACCTCTGAGACCTCATGCCCAAGAAACATAGCACAGTTTCCTAAGAAGATAGTGTCCTTGCACTGGAAATATCATGTTCAGATTTCTCTATGTTGTTCCTATATCTCTACTTTTTTAAATTATCTGGTGGAAGTTTCTAACAAAACACAAACAAGCATCTTCAATAATTGTGGTCTCCAAAATACCTTCAGTTAATAGTAAGAAACATTTTTATATTTTCTTCATTTATTCTTCAGCTTTGTTCCAGTCACAGGCAGAAAATAAATTGATATTGGGTCATGATTTTGTCTATCATGTAATATTTGTGCTCAAGTGAAAATGTTTTAGATGGAAATTTTATTTCATTGGACAGAATTGTATTTTTCTTTTAAAAGTGAATTTGAAGTTGGTATTAGGAGAATATTGTCTCATTTATGTCTTAAATACAATCCCATCTAAATATACATACTGTATCTTAAATGAAGTATTTTAGATAAGCAAACCTCTAGACAGCAGTTAAAGTATAGGTTAGTCTGCTTTCATGGTTGGGTTTAGTTTCGCAATACCAGAGGGTGATTGCTGGGTTATTCTGTAGACAATCACTGACCAGCTGTTAACTTTCCAATATGTGAATTAAAAGGCAGTTACATTATTCTCCATTAATAGGAAGAGTTCAATAAAATGTGTTATGTAGAAAACGTCTCCTTAAGCAGTTATAAAATAAACTGCTTGGAAAGCACCCAGTTGGTTAGATTTGAATGTTTAAGCTCTTGAATAGCTGTACCTGGCTAGGCTCTGAAATTTGCAGTATATGAACCTTGCAAAACTAGATGAATGTCACTCCAGATGGAAGAGATTCTGAAATCAAAACTAAGGTGTAATGGAGAGAAATGTTTCTTGTAAAAAAAAACCTTTCAGCGCCCAAGTTTGATTTTACAGAGTGTCAAGGCAGAAGTAGCTCATCTGGATGTTTAACTGCGTTTTCACACCAAGCTTCCACCAGCAACTACAAAATCATACAACTTGCAATAACAAGCAAGCAAATCTTTTCACTACATATATATGGCACTATCAGGGATGGTTTTCTTTTTCCAAAACGATGGTCAGTAAATGACACAAAACTGTGAGCTTTTGTATTTAACACTAGTTATATTACCAGTGTTTAAGGATATCTTGAATATTGATACTTTGGCATTTAATTCTGGAGGCATTATTGTGTTGGAGACTTAGTGATTCTAGAAGACGTATTTCTCCTTTGTTAATTGTGTTGGTTGGTTTGTTTCTGTGAAAACTTTATACTACGTTATAGAATTAAATATGAATTCAAATATGGGAACATTGCAATGAATTAACATATTGAATGTATTCTTTTTAAATGATGTAAATAAAAAAAATACATTTTATTAGATTATACAATTTAATATATAAAAGGGCTTTTAGATACTTTAAAGGTATTTTTACTGTATTATGCAATAAATCACATTTATTAAAATGACCAGTTTTGAAGTGTGGCTGATTTCTATGTTGTGGATGTGGGTAAGTTAATCCATTTTAATGTTTTTTTTCCAGGTTGTTTCCTATATAACCTTCCTTTTTTATATTTTCAAAAATGTTGCTTGGTTGGGTGAGCAAGTTTCCTGGGTTTGCCACCGATTCCTGTTTTTTAATTTCCTCATTTTCAACACAGCAGAACAAAATCTAAAAACACTAAGAATTTTAATAAAATATAGATGACACACTAGAAAATCGTAGATTTAGAACTGCAGGACGTTGCGTTGATTTTTCAGTACACATCTAAAAGTGCTTGAGCTGTACTGTAATCCTCTTTAAAAAGACAATGAAATTTGGGAAGGTTATTAGAAAAGGTCTAACTTCTGTACAACATGTTATTTCTTCTTTTGCTTTGGCATTTTATTTCTTCAAAATGTGCTCATGATATGCCAGGTGTTGATCAGCTACTTGATGGGAAGTGAAATTAAAGAGTGTGACTTTGAGATGCGTGTATCGCTTGATGATGATGATGATTATTAATAATAATGATATCCGTTTGGTTCATTTAGCTCGCATTCTCTTGTAAGCTGTTTTTTACATACCTCTGCCTGTCCATGCCATCTTGCCTGAAGTGTGGAGGTTTATTGCGGATTTCAAATATTTACTATTTCACTGCTTTTATTTTCTAGTTCTCCGCAAATGTTCGTCTCCCTAGACAGTTTCAGTAATGCTTCACATCCTCTGCTTCCTTCGCTGTGAAAGCTGTGCGCACTGACAGGAGGGCTCTGATACCTGTCATGCAGTACTTGACATTTCAGCTTTCCTCTGATTAAAAGCTTGTGTTAGACAAACAGCTAGATGCCTGCAGCATGTTTCACTTTGAAGGTTATCTTGGTATTCTTTTATACAAACAGTAGACATTAATGGAAATGAAAACTTCCTCTCGGAACTATCGCTGCACAAATGACAGAAAAAAGAATGGACTAATCTCATCATTGTGCTGTGTAAATATGCTCTTTACCGAGACTTACTCCCTTCACATTTCATTGCTCTAGCCAAATTTAAGGGATTCGAGCTGTTAATGTTTTTCCTTCGTTTTCTTTTTGGTGTGGTTGAAGTTGACTTTGTCTTTGGAGTTGCACGGTAGATCACACAGACAGAAACAGGTGCATGTGACATTTATGAATTGCAGGAATGAAGTGGTAAACTTTGAAAGCTATTTCTTCCCCAAGGTCTCTGCACACTGTCCACAGAACGTTACTGTTTCATTTCGTGTTTCTGTACCTAGTGCGCCTTAGGTAATGTACCCTCCAAATCTGGCTTGCTGTTGTGAGGGAGAGATGTTTAATCAGTGCAGGGTGTTTTCCTTTTAATTCTGTGAGATCTTTCCTAAACCCTTCAGGCAGTAATTAGCTTCTGTGTGAAATTCAATCTTTTTTTATTTTTCTCACTGGTAAGGCTGTAGTTTGACTAATGGATTTCATAATATTGTATTTCTGTTTGTTTCATAGCAGTCCAGCACTGAGAGTGGAACAGTCACTCTTGTTTTTAGACTGAGGTAAATATTCTGGAGAGAATTATGCTTTTAAATGTGCACCAAGAGTTTTTTTATATCCATGTTGTTTATATAGTGCAAGCCAGCCTTGTGTTACCTAACAAGGAAAACACAGGCAAGTACTGTGCTGTTCATACCCTCAGGGTTGCATTGTCAGTTACAGTAGACGCTTATTCTCAATAAATCACTCAATACGTTTTGAAGATGTATAGTTCAGCCTCAGTAGTTTACTTAGCTCAATTCTTAAGCTCGATCTATTGCGATAATCGGTCAAAATGAATATTTACTCCTGGAGTCAGTGACGTACTTGCTGAATACATTTGTACAACAGATTAAACTTTTACTGCATTTTTGGTCTTATTTTTATTTAGGGTTCTCACAATATTAGCATGTACAGCAATTATCAGTGTTGCATGTCCTTTGCAGTCTGTGCTTTCTTTTCAGATGATTCTTTTATTCTTTATTATTATTCCTCATCATTCTGCCTTTATTAATGAAACACGTTTTAGTCTAGCACATTACAATAACTAAATATGGATAAATAGAATCTTTAAAAAAATGTGTGAAATATTGACAGTTGAACATGACGGATTCTCCTGAACTGGATCTGTGTTAACATTGTTTTCTGGGGTTTACTTTTACTACTCACTTGAAGTAGCTGTTGATCCAAAGGTTGGGAATATTTTTCCTTTTCTGTACTTATCAGCAATCAACGTTCTTTATCTAAACTTGTGACGCACCAGCTTGCTGGTTGGTTGTGAGTGCCTTGCTGATAAAGTACAGGATGTTCTAAGAGACAAAGATAAAGCATCACACAGGGAAAGGTTATCTCAAACACTTCCCTTTTGTTCTTGTGCTGCATGGAAAAGCTACCCATAATGCATTCCAGGGGAGCACAATTTTCTGCAATTGTGCAATTATGTTGTAACAGCTGCCGCTAAGACAAACCCGGATAGATGGGTATGTTTTTCATGAATTATTGCAAACCCCCTTTTAGTAGAGGTGTTTGGTTTCAAGACATTTACGAAAAGCTGAATGGTACTGCTAAAATTGGTATCCACACAAAACGAGACCAAGATTCAGCAAAGATTGGAGCCGTAAGCTTCTGTCAGTGTATGGATTTGTTCTAGTGACTTTCTGCTCAATTCTGATCCATTGTTACATATATTTCAGTATCAATACCCATACTAAACAGTATATTTACTTCTTGGAGATTCACATTGGTCAGTCATTTTTCATTTGGATTAGAACACCAATCATTTTTATCACTATCATTTACTGATATAAAATCAAAGTGCAGTCTGAGTCGTCTATCTTCCCATTTAAAGAAATCAAACAGCCAAAAAGATGCACCTCCTAGAGGGATGCTCTATAAGACAGGAAAAAGTTCCTGCAGAACTGGAATAAAATTTCCACAAAGAAAACAGATACGCTCGTATGTTCCAGAGATTGGAATTTCCTTCATCATCTTTATTTAATGCCTTAGACAAGTAGCATGATAAGTGAATACGACTATGAACATCATGCATATTTAAAAAAAAACACTTAAAAAATACAAAAATATACAAAACAATAAAAAAATCCAAAACTAAATCCTGTTGATTTAAAAGGTTAAAAACTGTGCTGTTCCATGATATAGTCTAATGACCTTAAGCAACTCTTTAGTTTCTCTAAATATATTATATATTTTAAGTATATGATATGATCAAACCCTAGAACTGTGCTGTGCTATTTAAATTAAAGATCTTAACAGTAGGATTTGGATAAAGAGATTCAGAATAGCAGCCTTCTAAATGTTTAAGCTTTTAAGAAAAAATAAAAATAACATAATTAATAAACATATCTGTGTACTTTTACTAGATGAACTGTATAATTTGATTCTATAACACATTTCACAAAATTCTATAACACATTTGATAATAAAACAGATCAAATACAGATCTACAGCAAGAAAATAATTCATAAAGTATCTTTATACAGCAGTTCACAGAAACAGGCTAAGTTCAAGAATTATGTACAGTTGATTCATCCCTGAGGTTTTGTTTATTGAACCTGAAAGGCATTTATCCAGTGAAGACTGGTGAAGCATACCTTGCAAGATAATTTAACAATGAAAGGAGAAGATACCATATGTATTGTATCTAATGGTTGCCAGCTAATTAAGAGTTACCTTAATGGATTTTAGAGATTTAAGCAATTCCACAGATGTATATAAAAACTCAAATCTAACGCAGCCTGGTATTTATTGGATGCTTATTGGCATTTTTTACAAATTTTAGTTTTCGGGAATATTCTAATATTGCAATAAGATGAAAACACAAATACATTTCTTAACAACCAAGACATTTGAACAATGGTTTAGGGTGTTGTCCAGTTTCATAAACAACTTATAACAAGATAGTATATAGAAATATAAACTATTTTTAAATAGATGCATATGTGCATAGTACATAATTCATTTTCAAATTCTGAGAGTCTTTCAATGCCCAAAATGACATACAAATACAGGCTAACATTTTATTTTGGCTAACTGGGATAAAGAGCAATAATAAGGTTAATTATTAGGTTTTGAAGTCAAAATCACTTTAGATGACTGCAGTGCCAAATGTGAACTTACTGTTCTATAATCCAAATGAATTGTGTATCTTCTGTATACATATTGGCTCATAACAGAGATCAAGCAAGAGTGAATCAATATGTCTTGCAAAGATGCTCTGCTTTTCCACATTTTTCAAATCAACATTATTAGAATAGCTTTCAGGCTTTTTCATACTCTTTTGTTTTTTTAACAAAGTTCCTGACTTGCTTCCCTGTACATATTATCTTAGCTTAGTTTAAAATGTTATAAAAGTGTTATAAAAAAGAACAAACTGTAGAAGTTTTCTAATTTCACTTGAGTAGTCGTACAATACAGCATGCAAATCTCTTGTTGCTGCATCTAACACTAGAGACCTGAAACTTCATCTGCTGGTAATGCACAAAAAAGCACAAGAATAAATGAAAATACTGTGAAAGGCAATACGCTGCACTGAATTTAAACATTCTGTATAATGTGCAAAACTTAATTCAGTTCTTCTAGCATCTTTATTCTTTTAGTATGGAATGTACCTTAATATGTTGTTGCTATGAGTAAAAGAAGAGTTAAAATGAGGTCGTTTTTATCCATGAGGATAAACTAATGTGCAAAGTAAAGCAAATCAGCGCATTGTCTTGGCAAGTGAATACAAAAAAAAAATCAAAAGACGGTATTTTTCTCACCAGAACTGCATGGTACTTTCATGTGTGTGGTGTCAACATCACCAAACCCATTCTTTAAAATCATCTGCTCTCAGCATGAATCACAGCTAGATAGTTAACTGGTCAATTTTATCCCTTTTCTGCTCTTTGCTCACTATTGAAACCTGTATATTCGCTCACATCAGAACATTGTTTAGCTGACAAAAAATAAAAGATATTAAATTGCTATAGCTCTAGAGCCCTGTATAATTAAAAGGCAAGATAATTCAGTTTCACCTGAGTCTACAGATTCATTGATGAAACGCTGGTGGCACAAATGTACAAAGCAAGATCTACTTCAGTATTTTTCTGAACCTTCATCATTAAAAATTGCATTTACTGTACATTTTTTAGTTCTGTCATTTATGCGCTGCTTTCTGATTCCTGCAACTCCTTGACATAGGAATCTAGTAACTCCATAGTGTCCCTGTGCGTCACGTGGATGGAGAAAGGTGTCGGCTTAAGGGTTAAGCCGTAAGTGTAATCCAGTTTCTCTGGTTCATTTGGATTTGCCTTAAAGTTGCACTGATGTGCCAGGAGTGAAGTGTAGAGGAAGAGATGCATTTTGGAGAGATCTTCCCCAATGCACCTCCTTTTGCCCAGAGAAAAGACCAAAACACTACTTGTCTTGTCTTTATTTAGGGCTCCAGTTTCATCCAGGAACCTCAGGGGATCAAAAGCCTCAGGGTCAGGCCACTTCTGCGGATCGTGGTTGACCGACCACTGACTGACAAAGATCACTGTGTCTTTGGGAATGTGGTACCCCATTATGGAGGTGTCGGTGGTTGTGGAATGAGGGATAGTGACTGGCACAAAACTGCTAAACCGCATCGCTTCGTAAATAAACGCCATGACGTAGGGCAAACTGGCCTGGTCCTCGATGGAAGGCAGGCGGCTCCTGCCAATGATGCTGTCCACTTCCTGCTGCAGGCGCGTCTGTATCCCCTGGAACCTAGGGAACAGGAAGGTGCAAACGACCAGTGAAACACCGACCAGGACCGAGAAATGACATCAGCCTCCCTTTGGGAAGCTGTCTCTAACTGACCTGTTCACGTCGTAATGAATGTAGTCGTGTTCGCTGGGAAATGGGGAAAGCCTGCCAGAAGAAGAAGTGATTGTGCAATTTATAAGAGTGGGCCGCCAGAAAGGAAAGAGGCATCAGGAACTCATGACAGTGCGAAAATCGAAGAATCCAATTCAAAATACTTTATTCATCCTCAGGGAGGCAAGCTTAGAGTAGGGATAGCTGTGCCATGTCACCAGTTCTTCTGCAATGAGTATTGAGGTAAGGTAGCTGCTGGCGACAGTTAAAGGAAAGAGTGTGCATTCCCAAGACAGCAGACCCCTAAAAGGAAAAAAAAGTCTTTTTTAGGGGAAAACGAGATTATTTTGCACATTTCGATTTGTTTTATTTTCTGATGTGGATAATCCAAGTCTGGTTCTGATTTGGAATTCCTTCTTTTCTAGTCTGTAGTCCCAAGTAAAGTAGGTTTAGTTTGTTTGTAATGAGTACTGATGCCCTCTGCTGGAAACACTGCACTTGGTATGGTTTACACACCGTAATTGATATATTAATTACATATACTGCATATGCATGAATCATCTGAACTGTGTGCTCCTCCTTTAGGTCATTGTTTTCAACTCTGTGTTTTGTTTTAAATGAAAGATTTAAGAAAAAACTTTCTAAAAAAAAACGTCGCTGCTCAAGCAAAATCCATGCTGAGCAAGGGGAGTCATGTGACGCACAATGTGAGATCATAAGATATCTTGTGCTACTTATACAATTGCCTTGGAGTTTAGAACAATTATTTAATGCAACCATTCTCAGAAAGATGCTTAGAGCCAACTAGCAAGGGTCACAACCAGCCGGAGCACTTTCCAGAAGCACAGAGTGCGAAGAGCGACTGACGACACACAGGTGGTCTTCCCCTTTTCCCCAGGATGGAACAGTGTAACTAATGTTCTGTAGGAAGGGCACGTGCTTCCTCATCGTCCATGCGGAGTCTACGAATGGCCATTAGCCCAGGGGTAGGGTTACGGTTGGATTTAAGGATGGGATTAAGATTATGGTTAGGGAAAGGGGTAGAGTTAAATTTACAGTGAGGGGAGAAAGAATCCTGTGCTTTTTTGGGGGGGGGGGCATTTTGCATTTTGTTCTGTGTTTTGGATACACTCTGATGTACATATGGGGGACTGACTGATCAAAGTCTACATAGTCTGTACCCCAGTCCTGAAATGGAGTGTAGGACCCAGGAGGCATGAGGCAGCAGTGCTAACCAGGACTGCACTGTGCTACCCAATACACGTAATATTCTAAAAGAAACTTGGTAAATACTCCAGCTATTTTTTTTGTGTGTGTGCCAGCTACTGTATTAGATAGCTATCCTGCTTAAGATCTCGGTGACTTTCCTCTCTCCCTCACACCTGAAGAAGGCTTAACAGCTGAATTGTGACCTCTTTGCTACTTTTCAGCGTGGAATTAGCCTTTAATTGTTTCTCTGTTGCCTTTTATACCAGTGTTCCGGGTCTTTAGTCAACAACTAAAACTAGATGGTATCAATATCTGTCCTCATCTAATTCACTATAATTCCATACACCCACACACCTGCTGGCACGCGTAACCTCCACCCGGGATACAGCAATGCAATTTACAGCGTATAATGAACAAGCCTCACAACTTAGTAAGTAAACTCTTGGAAAATTATGAGTGAATAGTCTCCTCCTCCGTCTCCTCCCACAAAACACACCCACAACAAACAGACTCTTGCTTGTCGCGTTTGTGAATGAGTGCGGAGCACAAATGGATCTGCTCGTGGGATCTTACCTCTGTATGGTTATATTTAATGTGATGTGCTCTCAAACCTCCCTTCCCTCCCCTAAGACAAAGGAGGCTTATTCTTTTGATGTACAGTATAAATTACGCAGCAGAAAACGTTAGGGTGAAAATAACTTTAACTTATTTTGCCAGTATGTCCAGAGAACAGAAGCAAGTCCATCTAGAGTGATACAGAGGTTTTTAACACGGATTGTGTAACATTCTTAGAAAAGTCAGCAAATGAAAGAATGCGTTCCTTGGTAGAAAAATTAAAAAAAAATTCTGTTTCTTAGGTATGTGTTGTGAAATTGCTACCACAAAACTTAATAATAAGCTTAATAGGCCTATTAGTAAACCTAATAGGAACTAATCCCAGACGATCTTTCGAAGCTAGATTGTCCCCATCACGTACAGTACTGTATATTGCTTCTTTTCTAAACCACATGTTGACATCTGTTGTATCTAAAACGGTCTGTTTTATCCGGAGTTCGTAATAATAAAAACGGGCGAGCGTTTCTCGGTGCAAATGAAGATCGCACTCAGTGAAACCGTGACTTGTTGAAAATGTTCAATTTCTCTAAAAATTAGGTATTTCCCTGCAACCTGCTACGTTTTGTATTATACATAAAAGTCTTAATTCTGATAACATTAAGGATTTGCGCCTGTACGGCTTTAGAATGTAAGACCAGTAGTGTCGCGTCTGAATGTCGACACTGAAAGGTAGGGCAGTGAAGCTTTACCGTGTGAGCAGCAGGACGATCCACTGCAGGGCTGTGGAGAGTGTGTCTTGGCTAGCGCCGAAGATGTCCGTTACAGTAGATGGCACATATTCTTTCCCCAGGTGAACACCGTTCGAACCCGTCAGACCTTTGTCAAGAGCCAATATGAAAGCATCGGTCATGTCTCGGATGGTACCAGGCTTCATAGTACTTCGGTGCTGAATGACCTTGTCTTGGATAAACGCGTAAAAGTCTTCATTAAGTCTCTTAAAGTTACCAAACATCGTCCTAATGGGGTTTGGGAAATACTGGAGCCAAGGCATAACGTCGACGATGCTCCCAGCTCCTACCGTTTGGGTGAACTGGTCGTTTCTGCCAACTACTGCCATGAACTCGGCGTCGTCATAGCTGTACCTTTTTCCAAAACACACTGCGCTCATTACATTGGCGGTGGCCACGGTCAAAAATCTTCCTGGCTGGAAATACTTTTCCTCCTTGCTTTTTCTCAGAAAGTAGTGTAGCATTTCCCTGATCTCCACGATGACGTGCTGTTTGAACGCTGTTTTGGTTTGAGGATTGCTGGTGGAGAACGCCCTGATGGTGGATTGGGCGATCTTTCTGTGAACTTTCCACCCGTCCCCATAGCGGCCGAAAGCCAGGCTCTTGCCGTTCGACACTATTTTGAAAGACGTGAAGTCGGGTCTGCCGGCGAAATCTGCACCTTGCTTGATGAGCGCCTGCTTGATAGCCTCTTCTCCGTTCAGAACGACAACGGTGCGTGAGCCAAGCTTGATCTGAAAAACGTGCCCGTATTTCTTTACCATTCGTGCGAAATAGAGATGAGGGGCGTCCCCAACCTGAGCGGCGTTCCCGATGACTGGCCACGGAAAAGGGCCCGGTGGACCTGACCGCCCAGGCCGGTGTGCGTATTTCCAGCGCTGGAACCTTTTTGAAAAGTGCAGGACCGCCAGCAACGTCAAGGACGCCAGCAGGACGTTTTGCAAAGACGGCCGGGACTGGGAGATCTCCTCAAATACTCCTCTAATATTCATCTTCGTGTCTGAGAAGATATCAGCGCAAGGAAAAAATAAAAGATACTGCACAAAAAATCATCAATTTTTCAGTGTGCTTCTTTACTGGCATTAACATTTGAAATTAATATGCGATTTTATACAGTGACATTAATTCATCGTTTAACTTTAGCGTACAATGATTGGGAAAACGTGTTATTGCGTGAGTCGTATTTCTAAAAAAAAACGTTTCAAGGGACATAAACGCTTTACTTATCTAAATCATGAATAGGCTATAGAGAGATAAGTTTGTTAATAAATCCTACGGGAAGATTAAAAGTTGTTCAGACTCTTGGCAGCCTAGATTATAATTAAGGGCATATAAAGTCTGATACGTGTGCCAAGAAATGATAGAAGTTTTTGCTAGTGTTTATTTGTAAAATGTATTCAGGTGGGACTTAATAAATAAGTACCTGGTGTTTGGACTGCTCCGAGTTTCTCAGTCATGTTCAGGTTCTCCGTTGCTACGGCTCAGAAGACTTGTTCAGAAAAGGCGACTGGAAATAATAAGCCAGGTGAAACGAACGGAGGTTCACTGATCCAATTTTTTCTTGGCAGCGAAGAACAGTCGGTGCAGGTTTTTCACTCTCTTGCTCAGAAGTGCCGACTTTGATTACACTCGCGCTTCGGAGTGTTCTCACCTTCTCTTGAAAAAAGAAACAAGTTTCATACACTGTATATGCAGTCGACTGGGTCTGATTTCGCGAAATTGCAGGTA
Source organism: Lepisosteus platostomus (assembly GCF_059453375.1). Classification (NCBI taxonomy): domain Eukaryota; kingdom Metazoa; phylum Chordata; class Actinopteri; order Semionotiformes; family Lepisosteidae; genus Lepisosteus; species Lepisosteus platostomus. The sequence goes on along the minus strand of NC_142627.1, from coordinate 20,366,288 downwards.
ATATTAAAACGAAAAAAAAAATCTCTTTACTTAAAGCCTACAATTTGTTCACGTAAGAACCTGTAAGTTAAGGTGCCTTGCAAATAATTTCAGAGCCCTTTAAATCCAACGCACATCCACCGCTGCTTCACTCTGGTGGTTTAAAACCCTCCGTATTCATAGTCTTGTCATAAAGTCCCAGGTCAAATGATTTCTCATGAACAGTACAATGACAGAAGCATAGCTCTTCACACTCGAACTCGTAGTTTGCTGCACACGGTGATCTTTTTCCTTCTCTCTTGAAGTGTGATCTCTCTCTTTTATCATTTTCTCGCTTGCTCTCTCACTCACTCTCCCTCCGATTCTCTCTCTCTCTCATACACACACCCACACACTCACAGTCATCCATACGCGCTACGTATTTCAGTAAATCCACGGTTTTTAAAAAGTTTGCCTCTGTCGCCTCCCGTGTACTGCGTGCAGGGTCAGCACTGCGTGAGCTGATGGTTGGGGACTAACCATTCTTTCAGCCGCTCGTAACAACACAATACCTTAGAGCCGCTAACATAGGTGGCAGGAGGAAACAGCATTGCTACAGTAAAACAGCTGGCGTCACGGTAGGCAATAAAAACCAATGCTGTTCCTTGTGTTAGTGTGCTGTGATGCGCAAGTAGTTCTTATTAATTCGGATATTCGGAAGAAGTTTATTTAGTTTGATTGTATTTGTCACACAGGTCTCAACTCATAAGTTTATAATACATTCGTTTATTTTTGAATGTGCGCAATGCAATTAAAAATACGTACTTTACACGAAGGCGATTTATTCCTGTTGTAAAAATGTAGCCCAAGAAACACGCTGATAAAATTAAAGGGTTGGAGACGGAGTGTGTTTAGCTTAGCTCACTGAAAAATGTGTTTTTATTTTCTACATCGACAAATCAATCATAAACTCATACGGGAATCTGGCAATGCGCGAAATACTGGGGTCTCCAAATTCCCGAGATTGTGTGCCTGCTGTCCTAAAACGTGATTAGTGTATTTACACACTATCGACTTGTAATAATTTAATTAGAAATAGAAAGAACCGCTAAATTATTGTTTTTAAGAACTAGCACAACCATTTGTTTTTTTGTTTCTTTCTGGTCGAGTGTTTGGTATGTGAAGCCTGACTTTAGCTGTGTTGCCTTTCTTCCCTTGTGTTGTGTCCTGTATTAATCTTATATTTTAGGTTGTTTTCTATTTGTTGTCCTATGACAAACTATGATTTATTATCAAAACTGACTGGCACTTGTATACAATTATTGTTCACTTTCCGCTTTATTGTTTTACACATCTCGATAGCAATTTTCATTCTTTCACTACAAGAAACTATTATGGAATAAAACTAGTATTTGTGTGACATATAACATTAATGTATCTTTAGATTAACTTGAATTCACTATCCAAATGTATCTACTGTTTACCACTTATTTAAAAAATAAAAACGTCCAAATTTATGTTACTGTCACTCTGTTTCTTCTTTTATGTGTTAGACTTTAGAGGAAAGTACTGTGCTTCATCACAGAAGGATTCAAATTGAAATTGAGTACAAGGTTTTACAGCAAATCGTATAAACAGAATAACAAAAACAGATGATATATGAACTGTACTGTATATGTTGGTTAAATATCCAAGATTAAAGTACTAATTAAGAAGAAAAGTTTTAAAATCCTTGAACTCTTACACAGTGGGAAAAATGATTATGAAAACAAAACTAAAAACGTATGGGAAGCATTACGAAGGAGTTGTGAGCTTCATCGCAGTTCTTTTCTTTGTTCTTCACACGTAATTTTATGTTTTTAACATGTACTTTCATGTGCCTTTTATTTCTGTTTTTACAGACAATGAAAACCTCGACAGTCCCGTTCAACAATGTTCTTTGAATTGTTACAAAATATTGACTGTTCCCTTACCATGTATTTCTTGGAGTTAGGTTTATTTTCATCATTGTAACTCATTTAGAAATGTAATATTTTAAGGGCCTACTAACACACCCCTTCACTACATACTATGAGAGGAGTTATCTATATCCGTCTAATTTTATATCACAGGAATTTTAAAGAATAGTTAGAATATTTATTTAGAAGATTTAGAAGAATATTTAAATGCATTCAAATGAAAGCTGAAAAATAGTTTCACAGAATGACCCCCTTCTTTATTTAATTAGGCTATATTTAAAGTTTGCTTCTGTGGTGGCGCATTTGGATCAGATAATTAAATGTTTTATATTTACTGCTATTTTCTTTATATATAGAAACGTGAATAGACATTTTTCTGAATTTGTCATTTTTAGTAATACAGGTTCCTTCAGTGTTGCTCCCATGACTCATTTAGCCCTTTCCTTATCTGTGAACCTACCGCAGTCATATGTGAAAGAAATGCACACATTTCTATTTCACAAGTATATATGACATGTTTTGTTCTATGTTATCATCCATCCTTGTACAAAATGAATTAATAATAAACAAGAGAATTATATACGAAAAAGATAAAATGGATTCAAATGTCTGAGCTGAAGTAATACTTACATAATGAAGTAATATTAAAAACAAATGATATTCTGATGGACACTAGATAGCATTGAAGTCGCGATAAAATGGTTAAGAAATTACTATAATTAATAATTATGTGAAAGTTAATATTGAAAACTTCCAAATGCATGCTTTGTGTGTAGACTAGAAAATATGAATTGTAAAATTTATAACACTTGCATTTCTTACATTTTCACTTTTCTAAAGGTAATAAATGCTATAGGTGTATTGTTGGGGAAAATATTTTCTGTTTATTGTGGAATGTCTTTTAAATGTAGCTTTTTATCATCATTTTGATAAACTAAAGTGAAATGTTTCAAACTATAACCTTTACTCCGAATATGATTTTTTGTTCCCGTATTTGTGTGAATATTCGTTATTTATGTTTACAACAAAATATGTTTATTATCTATAAAAGTCATATTAATGCACTGAATATTATTAATACTTAATATTTATTTTTAAGTAAGGTCTCCGGCACGTACAAAACTTGAAAGAAATGATCCTGCTTTAAGAAACAGCTGTTTTTAGGACTGTGGAACTGAGCCTAGGAGGGCAACAATTTCATTTTAACGCTAATTAACAACAACACGAACTATATTACACAATATTACACGTCTTTAAAACTGCATTGAATCGGGTGCGGCTCCAAACACCTGCTGCTGTTGATTTAAACAGACTGAAATTTCCGGCGTGTGGACCTTGCGGATATGTGACGATTTCATTGAAGAACTGACATAGTAGAAACCCTTGTGTAAGCTAAGTCTTACACACTCCTCTGCCAAAGACACTCGGGAGAGTGACATTCAAACGGAAGTGTCTTTTTGTAGAGTACTGAATGAATAACCTGTGATTCGTTTGTATAATAAAAAGAAGGGTGAGGGTGGAGTATTTTAAAAAAGTTAATGGTTGCTTTATGACTTAATAGAAGTCAGGTCACTGGCCGCAGCAGCTGTCTAATGCAATGACAGCATTCTGTGTCTTGTTCTTGCATACGTTTACACACGTCTTTGCAGCTCAAGTTGCAGACTTTCCAATACCTCGCTTTTCTGTTTCTGTTTGTTTTTATTTCGCTGTAAAGATCTACTGAGGTTCTGAAATTTGCATTTAATAAATAGGATTCGTTTTTTTTTATCAGTGTTGTCTGTAATTTCGTGGTGTGAGGTGCGAATGGCTTTGCAGTGTTTCGTGCCAAGGAAAGCCCCGCTAATGTAGTTCTGTGATTGATGTCTGTATTTGGTTATTTCTCCCTTCAGGAGTAAGATCTCTTGCAGTGATTAGGGAAATCCTAAATTTTCAGCAGGGAGACATTACTGTTACTTTTTATGTGCTTTCAATTTGAGAACAGGAGCGAAGCACTAATGAAAGAAACAAAACCGGATATACCTGTTATTTATGTCCCATTGAGCTCAAAGTTTAGTTTCTGTAAAGCTTACAGTTATGGTTACGTTTGCACGCGATGCCTCAGAAGATCAGCTTCAGGCATTCAGAGCCAGATAAACACCGGGCAACTTAATATCCCTTGGTGCTAAAGAGCTATGCACTCGTCTGCAAGGGATAAGGTATTTTTCCTCGAATACAGCTTTATGACTTTTGGATGCATGTCAGTGGTATAAAAACGACACCTGAAGGACTATTGTATGAAAGCCTTTTCTGGGATATACACAATAGTCAATTAACTAGATTGCCTCTTATTTTTGCCTTTAATGCATATGTTTGAAGAACTTAATGGTAGTGTGAAATATTTCTTCAGAAGTGTACTGAATACTGTACATTTGTCAGTATCCTAGTACTGAATAATGCATCGGTTGTAGTTTTCTTGTTATCAGTTGTAAATACTGCAACGGTAATAAGTACAGTAGGAATGTAAAAATCCCCTTATCAGGGAGAGAATAGCTGCTGAAACTAATATTATTTAAATCACTCGTATATCTACATCAGTCGCAACACATTTATCAATCCCAAATATAATTAAGCTATGCTGTTGTAGAAAAATACACATTATTAAATTATCTAAATTGTTTTATGATACTTTTAAACCATTAAATTGGACCGTTTTATCTAAAAGAGAAGGGTCTTCCTGTTTCAGTATAGCCCACTGCATCGGTTTTTGTTTTTCTGAATAATATGTAGACAGCGGATTTACTCTCACCGCACTTTCTAAACGATGTGATTTGTGATCGCAGTTTCGAGGTCGTGGTCTGTCTGTTTTTTTCATAGATGACAAGGTATTATTGAAAACAGAAATTCGTTGCGTATCAGTATAACCGGCCACTAGGCGGAGATAACACGTATGATTTTCTTCACAAGCTTTTAAACTGCACTCATTCAGGAATTTAACAATTATTGCTCTGAATTTCTTTTAACGTCATTTAGGGAGATTTGTATCTGTTAATAATGAGTGGTTAAAGAAACAGGGTAACCGCGGAGATGTAAATTCTCACTCCGCTCAGACGTGTAGACAAGCAGCCTCTTCAGTAAACGATGGCCTCACCACGATCTTTTTTTTGCGAGTTTTGCTCCTTGTTAAATATTGTGATAAATGGTTACGTTATTTTCCGATTCGAGAGACTATAAGATGTCACCTGTTCTCTTCTGAGGTCTTTTACATCAATCTTTAAGTTAGCGATGGCAATGTAAAGCTTTAGCTTCTATTTTAGTCCAGCTCTTAATACCTCAGTTGAACCTGTTATTGGTTTATTTCGTTAAGACTGGTGTGACCTTTAACCACTGAAAATGAAGATCTTCGGTTTCCAGGATCATGCTGAGAGACCATTTCTTTATAGGACACATGTCCTGTTTTTAATCCTTAACGAGGACCTTTTTTTAATTTCTGCTTTTATATTGAATACAACACTTAATCATTTTTATGTTCACACATTTCCTATTCCGCTGGAATTTTTAAGGTAAGAAATAAAACTAGATTCTTTTTCATTTTTCCTGGTTAGATCCAAACGAAAATAATATAAACATCTATGGTAAAAAAAAGTATAACCATTAAATTTTAATTTACATTTATTTTGTATTTTCTTTCCATGCGAAATAGCTCCATCCAAGTCCTAGGATGCGATAGAATTGCCATTTACAGTATTACCAAGTTCCAAGCGAGCCAAGTCAGACTTCAGGACCACGGACAGCTCAGGAGAGGTATTCTGCTGTAAACCCCACCCTCCTCTCTGTTTTGCTGGGACCGATGAAACACCCCTTTGCGTGGACAAGTCCCAGTTTGGTTGATCGAAACATGTTAGGGCATTTTTCTGTAACAAATCACCTTTCTTGTGACTCATTAAATCATATGCAACTTCCCATAGTAATTATGTGGTTAACCCTGCACGACGTCCGCTCACAACGCACAAAATTAATCATTCTTTCGTGTTGGGTCCAAGAGGTCTCTAGATAGAGGGGCTAAATAAGAAATCTTAGATTTCTATTGCGGGCTGTTTATGTTGCGACCATGTACAGTAGCACAAACTTCGCCAGTCCATCTGGTGTTGTCGGTGACTCCACTTATAAACAGTACAATTAAGAAATCGATTCGTTTGATTTCTTAAAACTGCTGTTCAAAGTAACAAAGCAACGAGTTCGTAGCCCTTAAAGAAGCCAATTTTTTGTCCATGAAACAGAAGAACGTCTTCCCTCTAGGAGCAATCGGTGAAACTTTTTAAAAAAGGCAAAGGTTCGCTTTTCTTTATATTCTCCATTCAGAAACTGACATGATTAAAAGTAAGGTGATTTTCTCCAATCACTCGGCCTTCATTTCTTTCGATTCGTAAGAAATAGAAAAGACTCAGGGAAATGTCATAATGTACAACCCGTTAAAACTGTGATTAGTTTCAGATATCGTCGCTGTTCATTTATTAGTTGTTCCGTATAATTCTTTAGTGTCCTATTATTCTTAGGTTAGTTTATTTGCAGTGTCCTCCGATATTCATGGAGGCCTAAAATATTTAGGAGACAAAGTGTCTTCGTATGGAGGCCGTGCTAGGGAAGAGCCTGCGCTATTAAAGAGTAACTAGTAAATGATGATATTGTGAAATGACGCGAAGAAATAGTTTATTCGAGTCTTAATTTAGACTGTTTAGTGATTCTGAATTAGTAAAAAAAAACGTGTTAAACATCGAAAACTAAAATCAAAATCATGAGCCACAAATATTGTCATATAGATACTACTACTACTACTAATAATAATAAAAAACAGAATGTGAGAAAATACGGAAGGCAGTTGTATACATGACTAGCGCTAATTGTGTAGTTCTCTTAAGTACCCGCGTTGTCACGCAAAGTCATCAGGAGAACCATAAATCAGCGCGGAATGCGGTTTGTTTGTATAATTAATGTTTCCCCGGAGAGGGGCTTCAGGAGGCGGTGGACAAGTACAATACCCGTCTGCTTCACCAGTCACAGACGCGGTCAAGAGGGCTTCGCTGAGCTCTACAGTTCAGCGCATCGTCCAGAAACTATAGAGCGAGAAAGAAATGCAGTCACGACCGAAGGAACGCCGACTTCTGAAGTGGAAAGCACTTTGAATATTGTTACATTGACGTTATTGGTATTATTTCTGTTTAATTAGTATCAGGTGTTTCGCCATTAAGTTTAGGGCGTTTTGTCTGCCGTTCATTAGTATCCCAGAGAAATCCAATTGATCCAAATCCAATTTCCTACTATATATAGTGCAATAATAATAATGTATAATGTTGTTTTCTTTATTAGCCCTATACAATTTCTTGCATTAGGAATTCGTCTTTTCGCATACTTTTCTCCATGGAGACAGAGACACACGGACAGGGAGAGAAGCTTGGGGTCAGAGCACAGGGTCTGCCATTGTACGGCGCCCCTGGAGCAGTTGGGGCCTTGCTTAGGGGCCCAACGGAGTAGGATTTCTCTGCCGGCCGCGGGATTTGAACCGGCAACCTTCCAGTCACAGCCGCAGATCCTTAGCCACAGAGCCGCCGCTCCAATATATCTTATTGTGGAATTGGTCTGACAGTGCTAACTGAATGTATTGGTAGTATAACCGCATTTGCATGTTGACTTCAGTTTGGATGGTTTTATGATCCTTAATGATATATACAGTAATTCTTGAAAAGGAGTAATGCTTCCACAGTGCTCAAAAAGCAAAGTTTAAGCGAACCCTGAGAGATGTAAGTAGCTGGACATGTGTAAAATACGTGTTGCTGGAAGTGGATCTCAGTTTAGCGCGGTATAATTGAATATGATGCCAAGACATGCAGTGCGTGATAAAACCAGTTTGACTGTTGGATTATTCCATAATCTACAGGATGGTCCTTATATTTTGTAAGACTTGTTAAATCATACTGTGTTGTAACCCTCCAGCCAGTATGAAGAGGATGGGAAGGACTGCACTAACAGAATCTCAATTTGTGTTTAAAGCATTAACATTGGCAGAAGTAGATAACATGCTAGACAGTTGCCTTCAAATACGCATTGTTCACTTTTACAAACAGTACAAGGTATATTTTTTATACCAAGGTCATTGAAAATGGTTATAACTATGTCGCGTTCAGAATCAGTTCGTGAGAACCGAAGAATAATGTATTTTCATTAAATGTTTTAATTAGAGGTCGTGACACACAGCATATACCTGCTGTTTGTAATATTTTCAACTCCCATCTCGTAAAATTAATCGTCGCACTTTGAATCATAAATAGAGCACCTTAGATTCAAATCGTGGATCGGGCAGTACTAATATAACCTTGAGCAAGTTACTTGATTTTAATCGCTCCAGTAAAATTTCTTGGATAGTGTGAATAGACACACGTGTGCCAAATCAATAACAAATGGAATACGCAAAACTAAGTATTGCTTACTGATGCCCATAGTTTAATATATAGAGATGTACCATTCTGTATACGGTAACGGCAACTGTATATTTAATTAAATCTGTTATTTTTTCAGAAGTTAATTGGCACGTATTTGTTTTTATTTAGACCTGAGCGTGCTTTAAATCTCCGGCACTAGGACCGCTCGACTGTCTGCGGCGAGGGCTCGGTGGAGCGAATGTGATCGCGTGCGAGCGCTGTCAGATCCTGAGGTAATGAGAGCCCAGCCTGCGCGGTGAGGGGACTGCGCGCTGGCCGACCCCCCAACCTGTCTCAACTCACGCTCCCACAACCTGCACGCAACTTTATGTATTAGTCTTCTCCAGCACCTATGTCTCACTCGTGTTTGCTGTTCACGGCTTGAATGGACTCGCCCCTCCCCAAATCTAAACATTAACCCCCACTCTGAGAGTCTGTCGACAAGAGGGAAAGATAATTGTTAGTTTCTTGTAAAGCAGGGAATGCTTCTGGGATTTCCTCGTGTTTTACCCGAAACTTGATAAACAAAAATCACAAACAATTGAAATGTAGGGCTTTGTCTTGTTCGATAGATTGATTGATTGATTTGGCCTGAACATCAGTACAAAACAGACCTCTACATCATCGATTTAAATGTAGTTATTTTATACACTATAATTGCATAACAGCTTTGAATTAATTGAAAAACGTACCCATTCGATTTGGCAATTATGTGAAATCTTTCAATAGATTTTTTTAAAAACATGCATGTACTCTACTAAATGCTTTTGATTAAATCTAGTTTTAGCTTTTTGAATCTGTGTAGTTGTTTTTCACTCCAGCATTACAAAAATGCAATTATCTGTGACAGCTTCCAAAAATATAATTTAGCCAGTGAGGAAGGGACTAGAGTTAGGTGGTCTTACCTGCATAGTTTCATTGTTAATATTGCCTCTTGACACAATGCCACCTAACCATGAGGTATCTGCAATCCAGGACATGCTAAAAGAGAAATATTTACCATACTTTGAAAAATAGCCCAGTTTTGTTTTGCTCTTGGTTTTGAGCACTCATTTCTGAACTGCTTGCCCTTCTTTCTAACAGCTTCTGTCTTACATACAGCCCTTCTTCTTGTCTGCAAACCCTAATCACGAAAAAAAAAACATTTTTTCTCTTTAAGGGTAATAAAACATTCATAAAATTCTACCACTGGTTATTCTTAGTATGTCCAATTAATTAGTAAATGGCATTTTAAAGTTTTGAAATATGCTGAAATAATTGTCAATGTTTATGAGATACTAGTTGCCATTATTTACCAAAGTGTGACTCATTATGGGTGGTTACATCATGGCATATGGAATAACCTATATTATTAAGTTATTAGTGTACAGCACAGTTATATTTGGCAATATGTAGAGAAAGCAAATTCAACAAGATTTGCAACAGAATTCATCACGACAACAACGGGCGAGGTAACAAGCCTGAGATTACAGGCAAAATTTATTTTGCAAAATGCAATCCAGGATTTTCACATACAAGATAGCTCAGCCAAAGCTATATGAGAAGCTGTTGAGCAATTTTAAAGCTGAAAGGTTGTGTTTCTTTCAAAACTTCTTGGCTCCCAGAAGAGGTTTTGATGTGCACCAAAAAGACAACTATCCCATGAATTTGTCACTGTGCTTTCCGTGGCTCAAGCTTTTATTTTTAATTTCAAGAGCAGAAAAGTAATTTGATATTGTTGCTGCAGTCACCATATTATCAAATAATGGCAAGGTTTGTTACAACCTACCTTACATCATATTGTCTGGACCCATGCACTTCATTTAGCTAAATTCCAGGAAATCATTTTTTTCTCAAACATCCATTATCAGAATGCTTATCTGTCAGGGTCGAGACATCTCCCTGCCTGGATGGAACACCAGTTAAATGTGGGGTACACGCACAAGCAATTTAGAGACAATTTAACTTAAATATTTCTTCTTAAGGTGAGTGGAAACTGGAGAACAACATGTAAACTCCACACTCAAGGCAACCCAGGCTAGAACTAAATCTAAAAGCTGCAAGGCAGATGTGCTAACTACTTAGATACTATTATTTGAACATTTTTGCAAAATATTCTCTGGTCTTAAATATGGAAATACCCTAAAAATATACTTACAGAAGCTGGATCACAAAAGTTTATTAAAAGGGTCCGTTTTGCTTACGCTTTATGATTAACAATGAATCTGTACATCCTGGTTGTGAGAAGCATGGGTTACCTTTTAGAGAGCTGTATTCTCTGTAGATTATGCACATAAACCTCATGCAATATGCATGTAGATCAAAAGGCAACTACATTAATTCTTAGCATATTTGCAAGAAAGTATGAATTAATTATGAAAAAAATATCATGAAAGTGCATGAGATGGAACTAAAATGGATTGCAAAACACTGTAGGTCATACATAATTAACAGCATAATGTATAGTGCTATTTCAGTATCTGTAGGACTGGCTTTTGGAAGCTAACATCCCAGCCTTAACATTAACCATCAAAAAGTAACTGTTCTCAGCAAATCTCATTTTAAAATATTTAAAATACTTTCTGCTTTATGCATAGATTTGAATTTATGTGTAAGCTGTGTGCATCATTTTCATATTCCTCCACAATGTATTCAACAGAATAACTGGTGTTTTATTTTCTATTCTAAAACAATAATAGAGGAGCAGTAATATGTTGGATATTTCTTCTACTACTGTGCTTAGTTTCAGCAATACTATATGCAAATTGTCAGTAGAATATATTCCACTCATTTCAGCAAAATGAAAATTTAATTGAATGATGACATAATATTGAAAGTTTGATGCTTCCTAACTAGGTCTAGTTTAATTCATGCTAAATAGTGACAAAACCAGAATGTATATATTGCATAAACCTCTTGGAGTGGTGGGTGGCACGCACAGAAACTCTTCTTAGTGAGATGTACACAGAACTGCACTCTTTTTCAGATCCCTCATTTCATTGACTATCATCCTCCATGTAGCTCACAAGGTCTCACCATGTTGAGACAGTTTCATATGATTTATGAATTACCAGGTGCAATAAAAAGAGACAATGTGAAAATGGCTTTGAAGTATCTTCAGGAGCTAGAGGAGGAAAGCTGAGATTTAGTTGCTTTCTGTAAAAGAATATCTCTTTTGATCATGCCACTTGCTGGCCTTACTGAATTGTATTCCTCTTGGGTGGTAAACCACTGACGTATTTAAAGAACAAGTATGATGAACTCATCATAAAAAAGACAGTTGACAGAAGAATGAATAATTTCCAGCAGGACCTGATTATTTCTCAAATTTGAGCAGCCACAAAAAATCTACACATTTCTTTGAAATTAACTGTTTAAATGTTTTATAAAAAAGTATTTCCTAAGTTTCCAAACTGCTAGAAAATGTTTATGCATGACTATAAAACTGGGAATTGAAAATGTCACCTCAACTCCTTCTAGTCCTTGATAATGTTGGGATATTTGTTCAGAAGAAAATACTTTATATAAGTTGTCTGGGCACCAGCACATCAATATAGTCCCCCTGTGGTATATTTAACTATTTTAGCAGAAACATCTTTAAAGAGAGATAATAATAATAATTGCTTAGACTTTTATAGCACTTTTCTGGACACTCCACTCAAAGAGCTTTACAGGTAATGGGGATCCCCTCCACCACCACCAGTGTGCAGCCCCACCTGGATGATGCGACGGCAGCCACAGTGCGCCAGAACGTTCACGTTCACAGTGGGGAGGAGAACAGAGTAATGAAGCCAGTTTAGAGATGGGGGTTATTAGGAGGACATGAGTGGTAAGGGCCAATGGGAAATTTGCCCAGGACACTGGAGTTACACCCCAACTCTTTTCGAGAAATGCCCTGGGATTTTTAATGACCACAGAAGTCAGGACCTCGGTTTTACATCTCATCCCGGAGGACGGTGCCTTTTTACAGTATAGTGTCCCCGTCACTATGCTGGGGCATTAGGATCCATACAAACCACAGGGTGAGCGCCCCCTGCTGGCCCCACTAACACCTCTTCCAGCAGCAGCTTTAGTTTTTCCCAGGAGGTCTCCCATCCAGGTACTGACCAGGCTCACACCTGCTGAGTTTCCGTGGGTTGCCAGTTGTAATTTGCAGGATGATGGCATGGGAAATACCTACTCCTTCCTTATACGTATGCAATTAGTATGATGTAGCAAAGCAGCGGTCGGAGACACGGGTGAATTCCCCAGGAGCGGGGTCATCTCATTTAGGAGACTCACCTCACATTCTTCTGATTCTCACGGGGAAATCACTAAATTGGCTGCACCTGGAGACTCTAGGTCCCTTTAAAAGCAGTTCGTAGTACAATCGGGGGTTGTCTTTTCACGCATTCTCGCGTTTTAGTAAGACAGTGAGTATTAAAAGAAAGGGGGGGGGGACAACAGACAATTTAGAAATAAAGATGTTCGTTAAGCGCTACAAATCAGAGAGGACTTGTAGCGGGTTAAGATTGGTAGCAGCCTGGGTCGTTTTCCGGGTCGGGACGCTGGTAAATAAGAAGACGGTTAATGAGCGTGCCTGGCCAACCGGAATCGACCGAGAGAGGTTATTGCCACTGCTATCTGGGGAGGTAAAATTTGGTTCATGGGGAGACCTCTTGCTACGCTGTCAAAAAGGGGGATCTTTCACATACAGTATGACTAAGGTTTTTTTTTTACTACATTCCTTACTGGAAGACATTCTGACATGTTCACTAAAAAAAAAAAAATACACTGGCATCCCCTAATGTACAATTAACTTTGTTTACCGTTCTTTCCAAGTATGATGTCTGAGTGTTATTAGAAATGTGAGTCGAGCATTAGTCACCATACTACCTGAACGAAGCAGTGCTTGAGCATGTTTTCTGAGCTGACTGAGGTAGGAATCATACTTTTACTATAATGAATGAAAGGTACATGTGCATTTCTTTTGAATTACCTCGCATTTCATAAAAATTCCTAAAGAACTGAACTTATTCTGAGCTTGTGCAATAACTATTACTTCATTACTATATATATACGCAGTCTTAGCCTGTTTTGTATAGATTCTAATGCCATCCCTTTCAATGTTTTGTAATAGTTCTTTTGAGTTAATTGCAATATTCACAACTTCATGCATATGAAAGGTTTAGGAGTAAGAGGCTGAGGTAACACAACTGATCTTAAGATCAACTTATCTGTTTTCTGGTATTGAGACCAATGAACTGCTTTTTAAACTGAAAACCTACAATTTGAGGCTTACAGTATATCAACCAATTGTAGCCGTCTAGAAAAACATCATTACATGTGAAGTTACTTCTTTGCACACTGAAACAAGGTACTAGAACATTCGTCTTTTCATTTCAAAGGACTGTGTGCATGATAATGATGCATATCTCAGAAATATGAATCATCACTTTTGTTGGGTAATGCTATCATTACCTGGAGTTGGAGCTCATCACAGAAATGATCTGACTCATTTCATGTGATAACCTCAAGGAGAGGGCCAGTGCATGCTTCCAGCTAAGAGATTCCAAATATGTTTTTACACATTCAGATAATCACATGAAACAGAATTGTTTAACTTTAATTTTAGATATTGTGTATTTTATTGGCTGTGCTCAACTGTCTGTGCATACACGTATGTATTTTGGTACAGTATGTAATAGCTGATCTCTATTGCATTTAAAAGAGTAATTTTACAGCTGTTCCAATACGCCTAACTGTGATATCACCTCCTGTGCAGGTGCTCATTTTCTTTGTCAAAGTGATTGAAAATGACAGGTCTGTTCTAGGAAGCAGATTGGTTCACTCTTGATCTTAAGCAACAAGCATAATTACTGAACAGTGTGCAGGATAAACATTGTCTAGTCGGTTATGAGCTGTAAAACCTAAAGGCAAATTACAGTGATGTCATGCAATTTGATAAACATCTGTTGTGTCTGAGGAGCTATCGAAGTTGGATCAGGTTAATAGAATGTTATACATGCATCCCTAGGGGACAAGGTGCAAAATATTTTAATTAGTAAAATACTACCGTCACCATAGCAACAGGACATGATACCATAGTTCAGTGTTTAATTATGTTTTAGATTCCATCATAATAGAGTCTTGCACAGTATCCCAAGTCAATTTAATAAATCAAAGTTAACCGACATGATCATTAGGAGCATACATAGCAAGGATCAAGAAATGTAATGCATCAAAATGTTTTTACTATAGCCGCCTATAAAAATATCAGGACCAGAGTTTTATCAGCTCATTTCTAAACTGAGAATGGTGCAGATTTATCTTTTATTACTTTACACATTACCTATTTTAACCTGTGGCTTATGTCTTAATGAGATTGTACTTAACTTTTCTATTCCTTTTAATGAAGCCATTATGACAGGCAATTGAATATTGTACATAGAAAACAGTTCTCTTCCTGGTACATAGCTCACCATAATACATTTACACAGCAATTTATGTAGGTTATCCCTATTTATCAAATCACTAATTTTCACACGCTTTTCCTTTGTTTTGGCGATGTTTCCTACTTTATCACACCTACCTGTGCTTAACTATGCTTTACAATGATTCACAAAACAGGCAATCTGCTTTTACTACGACATGCAAAGGATCCCAGATGACCAAACAGAACTCAGAATCTCCTGTTTTTCTCAGAACCCCGTTTATTTAAAATGGTGTTCTCCCAAGGCAGTGCCTGTTTGCAACGTGAATCAAGTGTATGTTTTGTCACAAAATCCATATTTCTTAACTAAATAAGATTTTATTGTGTATCTACTGTGTATTGTATTAGACATCACTGTTATCTATCAGAGCCACCGCACCCATCTACAGTGTAGAATACTGTTTACAGGGGTTTACCAGACAAGCATGGATTTCATGATTGGGGAGTTTAAATATATAGATTCTTCCATAAAACCTAACTAGAGTCATAGGGCTGTATGCTCTGCTTACAGGGTTTCCTGCTGCCATGCCTAGTTGTCAAACCCCCACTAAGCTGTCTGTCATTACTTGTGTATCTGAATGGACTGTTTACAATAGACATATTTCCAGGGCTCTGAAATATCTTACATTACTCATGGAGTTGAAATGGTAGTAAGTTATTATTTCGGCTAGTGTTGATTGATAGCAATACTCTGAACCATTTAAAAGCCTTTGGAAACACGACACTGAGCTAAACTCTTGCAAATAAATTGTACGTCATTTTGAAATGCTTTATTATACCACTCTATGTGATGCACTATGTGACTGCAATTGTTTGAAATGGTTTTATCTTGATGAATATGATTTTGTAAGTTACCTTGAATAAATGTACTGTATCTGTTACATTAAAAAAAAACATTGAACTGAGAATTTACTTTCAGACCTTAATCAAGAAAATGTTTCTTTAAATATTTTATTTCAATTCATTTCCTAAAAAATGTTTTTACCCTTTTCTATTTACAACTAATGCCTTAACCTTTGAATTATAGGTCAGGTATTGTTTCGGTTATATTCCTTATGTAAGTGAAGTGACTTTGCATGCAGTCTTTCAGTTTTTGACAGTTTAATGACAGCTCTGGTAGAACAGAGATGAGGTTAACCCTTATAACCACAGAATAATAAAAAACAGTCTGATAGGATCTGGAAAGTAGAAACACATGACACGTTGGCTTCTTATTCATGCACAGCATGGGGAAAGTTCTAATTATTTGTGGTCATAAAGTTAAAAATTTTCATGCACTTCATTTGGGTCACTAGCTTTTGAGCTTTTATGTGTGTAGAACTCCTACTTATACTTTCTTGAATAAAGAATATTGCTATTTAACTGCTTCAAGAGGCAAAAAGCCTCTTATTTTGTTAACCTTATTTTTTTGTTTCTTTCTCTTTGAGTGGGTTTAGTTTCTTTTTAGCTTTCTCCAAATATGTTGTGGATGACTAAAATCCTGTAAGAGATTTACTGTTATAGCATTCCTTTAGAACTTTATCATACCATTATAAAACCCTATGAAGTCGCGCATAACTGGTGTTTCAAAATTATACAACACTTGTGAAACAACTGTGAAACACAATAATGTGAATAATTGGTATGGCATTTTAACTTTGTCATTAGGCTTTGAAGCAGGGGAACAATTTAGGGATTGTTAGAATTTTTATACCAATGTAAAAACATGTTCAAAGACTGTAGCTAACTTCATACTAGTGATGTAGTGTATGGTACTGTATATAGGGACTGTTAACAGCCATTATATTTGTGACACTTGAATTGATCCTGAGTCAATCAAGGTGTGGCCCCATAATCAAATTCAAAATGTCTGAAATCACTACACCAAATGGACCTATTTCAACAGTAACATCAACTGCTTGAAAAAAAAAACTTGTTACACAAAGTGTAACTGCTAAAATACTTCACATTTAGTAGATATCACTACTACTAGATATCACTACTTTAGTAGTAAGTTGGGGTATGCGAAAAGACAAATACCTAATAAAAGAAATTGTATATGGCCAATAAAGTGATCTTAGCTTTGCTTTACTACAGTATTTCTTCACAATGGAATATACCTGGAAGCACAAAATCACCTCACAGTTTTCAAGTAATTGTTTACAAGTGTTCTTATTCAGGAACAGTTCTGTTTTTAATAATCTTACTGTATTTCTAAAATGAAGAGGAGAGTTCTCACACATCACCAGAACAATTATCACAGCAGAGCATAACACCGTTTGGAAAATAATAGTACTGAAGAGGTAAAACCAGGCATCAGTTAAAGAGGTTCATTTTAATTCATAGCTTATTCTGAAAGTTACATCAGAGGGAATGTTTCAATGTTAGTGATAAAATGTATACTGTAGTGACAAGGCAAAACAATGTATATATATTTGCAAGAGTATTACTCAAAGTTTTTCCATAAATCAAAATACTGTTTTTATATAGACTTAACATAGCTATTTTTGCTTTAAAGTAAAGAGGGCAAAATCAGTTTCTCCTTCTATGTTTATTCCAGTATCTGTTGTAAAACCTCCCCTCCTGGCAACATTTCTTGTGTAGAAATGGCATTCATATTGATCCTTCATTGTGCCTGCCACGCATGGTCTATTTCACCGCTCATGACTGCAGAGCTCACTGGCAACAAGTCAACTCGCCCTCACAGGCCAACGGATTACTCAGCTTCCAAACAGCAGAGCAGGAAAAGGTTGCCCTGGGGCTGCGTGACTGGCGTTTCCCACTCTGACACCAGTCAACCATCCACTTCAAAGGCATACAACTGCAATTCAGTCAATGCGTGTGTCCCAGCAGATTGTCTTAATCAGATGGTGCCCACAGCGGTATAAAATTGTGTTGACAAGACTTAAGTTCCCTTAAAGTCATTGGCAACCACAAATCAAGATGATATATGATAATTACCTAACCAGCTTGAACTGTAATTGAACCAATGACCTTGTGTACAGTATGTTCGATAGGTTTCTTTTCATTTGTTTGACTCTGGGGGGGAAAAAAGCGTATTTTTTACCCATTCTAAACATCTCTATGTAACCTACATACTGTATGCAGTACTTTATCCTGCTATTACCTAAGCTCCATGGAGTGTAAACCCAAAAATGGGGTCCTGCTTCAACCATTATGGCAACTTGGCCAACGGTGTTCAACATTTTGTTTCAAACCTTATGAATTGTTTCACCAATTGATTTGACGATTTGCAGGTTTCATCAACAAAAGCTGTCTCAAATTTGTCCTTGAAGGTTTTCTGAAATGCATTTTGTAGGGAAACACCTGTCATGCAAAATGTGCTCCATCTGGGCCTGATTCAAAACCTGTCTGGGACAATTAACTCCAACCATTGTAGCTCTGATTCGAATACCAATAACAAGAAAATGGATAAATAAGTTTGCTACATTACCCCATAAGGCTGCCTGACCAACATTTCCGTCTTTGATACACAGCCAGTAACACTAACTCATGCTGTTTAAAAATGGCCAATGAACTCTAAACTTTGTATCATTGTGACTAGCATAAAATTGACATCTGATGCTTTGGATTTTTCTCCTCACAACCCAAACTGCCTCTGTCGTAAGAACCACTGAAAACATTTTATGAACAGGCAGCCAAAGCTGTTTCTGATCTGCATCTCACAAGTTGCTGTGATAATTTCCCTTCCCACAAGCAGTCATCAACTGCTTGGCAAAAGAGCCCTCTTAAACAAGTTGCTTCTGTTCAAGGACTGCTTAGCCAAGTAACTCCAAACTTGGTAGGTATCATTAGCAGGGCTACTGAGATTTAGACTCTTTCCATTTACTCCATAGTTTTAATACAACAAGCTCTTTGATGACACCTTGCAGCATTAACAGCTGTTCAGCTACAGAAGAACATGAACTTACAGTAGTAAGTGTCATTATAATGTCTCCTTAGCTTCACCTGTAGTCACTGCTTGCAGTTTTTTTTACTTTCAATTATAATTCTAGTTGTAGTGAATCCTGTTTTCCATTGCTTTTTTTGGTTTGCAAACCGAGTAGTTTATCGCTTCTCACTTGTATAAAGTCAAAATGGAAATTAATTGTTGGCAGAGCTAATGTTAGTTCTGTTGACCTTGATGCATGTTTACATCTTAAAAATGTTTCATTGCTATATTGCTTAAGTGCATTGAATGTTACAACTGATGAGCATTCGACAAGACACAAGAACAGACAGTGCTGTTAGCTGTGAGGCAAACCACAAAGCATGCTTGTCAGTATTTTAGCTCAATTGACGTAGGTAAGTATGATTGTGGGACAAGATGTTTCTGGCAATTAAACAGTACTTTGCAGTGTAGTTAATCATCAAAGGACTGCCCTATGATAATTTATTTCAGAATTTTGCAGAGTGTTGCTCCATACCAGTTTATATCACATTGCTCATTTTTCTCTGTACCCATTTTATTATTGTGAGGAAGTTTCTTCTGAGTAAAGTGACAGTGAACACAATGCATTAAGAGTTGATGGGAACTGCCCTGTTACACAATAGCCTTAAGTCTATAGCTGCCATAATGATATACTGTAGGATCATTTAATAGACTAGATTAACCATAACTGTGATGCTGAGGATTGAAAAACACCACACATCTCAGAAACAAACAAGAGCAGCATATTAACTGGTAAAATGAAGGCAAGAAGAGTTCAAATTCCCAAAATAAAAAAAACCTACAAAGGCATCCAAAAACAGAACATTAAGTCTCAGGGCAGGAAAAGTGCAAAACAAAGGGAAATGCCACCAAAAACAATCATTTCACTTTACCTGATATAAAAACTTCCTAGGTTTCAGCACCACACTGGACGTCACAATCTCTCACAATAACTTCCAAACTGCCCCCACTTTTACCACAGGACACATTTAAACACAGTGCTCCTCCCTCTCGCTGAGGCACAGCCAATGACACAGGTGCTTCTAGTTAAACCTAAACCAAGACTGCACAATAATGCTGACGACACAAAGATCATGTTCGCCAAAACTCCTGAGCCGGGACTTTCAACACTACAGCTACAAGAGAATACAAATAAGACTTCCAATATTCACTTTCTATTTTGTGTGCGTGTCTGTGTGCATTGTTTGATTATAATTTTCAGTGATTGACTTCCCTTTGCAGTGTTCGTGTGTTTGGAGTCCGTTATCTCTCATGCCTAATGAACTGAGTACCATAAGCTCTCATTAGTAAATGTTGAGCTCTCTTGTACAGCTGCCTCAGAATTCAGCTCAGTAAGACCTCCACAGATGAAAGAAAGGAATGCGTTATAGAATGATCCAATCCAATTTGTTTTGACACCTCTTTAGCATAGCTTTAAGAAAACCTTAGAGGAAGCTATCACTGACATATTTATGTTCAGAAGAACTGGAGTTAATCAACTTAGATGTCAGCAAAAGCTCACTTCTAAAGCAACCCCTCTTGCACTTTAAGGGTCAATAAAAGAGATAGGAACTGGACAGAAGGATTTTCAGCCTACCATTTTAGAAAGGTTTCTGTTTTTTGCAAAGTGATCTCTTTAAAATCACCTTGCATCAAAAGTAAGTCAGCCACTTTAGTGTTAATTGATTAATAAGTAAGTCAAATAGATACAAACATTCCTTTGTTCCACTATCCATTAAAGCTGTCAACACAAATGTCAAGGATAAACATGATTTTGACTCTGACAACCCACTTGAGTGCAATATGTTTTGTGATGTGTTAGAAATGTTACATGTTGTTATGTGTTATACATGTGCAATAGAGTGGTGTGCAAGTTTTTAATTATTTTCTGTAATAGAATTATGTGCAATGTTTTTCTTTTCTTTTTTTTGTTTGCTTTCTTTTAAATGTACAGGAGTGCTGTGTGTCCATAAAAAAATTCCCTCAGAGGACAATAAAAATCGTATCTATCTTAATATTGGAATACATTGTGTGAGACAAGTTACATTGCTATTACTGGCTGTATAGCTCTTTATGAATGTTTTTTACAATTTCATTATAAAGTGCACTCATAAGGAGTGCAAATGCTGATAGGAAAAATTATAAAGAATTTGATAGAACAAAAATACACTGATTAAGGATCTGCATGAACAGTTTTCAAACCTTAATATACAGCTCACTATTTTTGTTGCTGCAATTAAATGTATTATATTCAAGAAGAAATGTACAGTTAAAGGAGGGGGAGAATGTGACTGTATCACAAATAGGAGGTTCATAAGTATAATCAAATGTAGCAACATGGGTTAAGCCTGCTGCATTTTCCGAGCCATCACATTGATTTATGTAGGTAATTAGGGGAAGAGCTACCCAATCTCTTAACCAACAAGGTGTGCTCTTTTTTCAGGTTATCTTGTTTTCAAAATTATCACAAAGTTCCCCAAAAGAACGGTAAAGAAACCGCTCCCTCAGGGTGTTCTTGACATGTGGAGGAGTCACGAACATGCACTTAATCATGGTTTGACTTCTAAGGGAAATACCTTTATAAATTTGTATTCTGTATGCTGTTATTTGTACATCCGTAAACAGGAGCTTTTCATTTTCTCACCCATAGAACATCAAGTGACATAATTGCACTGTAAGAGAACTTTAAGTAAAAAGGCCCGTTTAAAAGAGAAATCTTTCAGCAATTTAAGTTATAATTTTCTGGTTTTTGCTGAAACAAAAGGGCAATCTTTTCATTTCCCTTGTGAATGCATGACATCTGGTTCAATATTTGAACCAACTTTCTTTCTGTCCATCTCTTTAAAGTCATAGAATTATCACTTTGCATTCTACATCAGTTAGTAGATCTTAGTACTTTAAGATCCATCGGATTGGTAACACAGCTGCAAACCCAAAGGTGGAAGAGAAAACCTTAACACAGCCAAACGTGATCTAGTACATACGATACTACTGTATAATTCACAGTGGCTAATATTGATCAAGTTCCATTTGTTCTTTAAGGTATTTTTTCTTACTGGTGTAACGGTATAGACAACATTTTAAAATGTGGTCTTTAAAAAAATCCAACATATATCAATTGTTTCTACTCACTACTCTTCTCTCCTACTCATTTTTAAAATATGTACTTACAGTAGGCAGGTGTGTAACTTCAAACACAGGCCAAATGAGTTGGTGGTATTGATAAACCCAGCAGAAAACCTGAAACAAACAGTCTATTCAACTGTAGTAATACTTTTATACCTGTCATACCTGTTATATTTTGTCTGTGGTCTGTAACCTATTTAATAGAGCAAACAAAAGAACAGTTAATAAAAACATATACGATCTACAATCTCAATGTTCTCTTGCTTGGAACACTAGACATGCCTTAATTTCCAAATAAAGGGACGTACTTACGGAAATGAGAGAGTTCACGTTGGAGGAGTCCCACTGATCCTTCTAGGCTGTTTTGTGGCGTCTAACTAAGTCACATGAGGATCTCATTCAGCTTCTTCTTGCCAGAGTATCATCTTGTACAACACAGCAGAGTAGTATGTCCCAAATTCTTGCAACCTGGAAAGCAAACAAGAAGAAGTTTATCAAACTATGTACAATTATTGAAAGACGTAGGAGGACTTTGTTAGAATAAAATGGTCATTACTTTAGGTATAGAGAACTTTGGCTCAACCTACAGTATGTGGTTGTACTGTATGTTAATCACCTGGCTGTAGGATGAGGAGGATAAGA
Source organism: Lepisosteus platostomus (assembly GCF_059453375.1). Classification (NCBI taxonomy): domain Eukaryota; kingdom Metazoa; phylum Chordata; class Actinopteri; order Semionotiformes; family Lepisosteidae; genus Lepisosteus; species Lepisosteus platostomus. The sequence continues at coordinate 20,343,791 of NC_142627.1, read as the reverse complement.
CCCCTGTTCTGAGTGAGAGTTAGCCAAGGGGTGTCTGCAAAAGGGATGACTGGGTGGAGAAGGGATGCATGAAAAAAATATGAAAACAGGGAGTTGTGTCTGATTCATAGATTTGAGAAATGATATTAGGAATGATTATCATTTAGAACAGCTGGGCCAAAAGGCGTGGTCGCCATCATTGCTCCCGTTAGGATAGAAGCATTTGAACTTCAGTTAAGACCCTCCATTTACTGAATAAAGCATGTTTCAGTTCAATTGCTCAATCAGTCCACTGGCAAGTGCTTCTGTTTAATCCATAATCAGATCTCAGAATGTGAATAAAAGTGACTCCATGTTGGATTTTACTTCAGTCTGTGGGGAAGTAATGTTTTCTTTGGTTTTAAACAGGTGCTAATCTCACATTCTATTTGTCCATGTGTTCCAACTTTCGTGCTAATGCTTTATTATATGAGCAAAGTGGGATCACTGTGCTGGGGGATAAAGAAAATTAAACCTAACGTCATTCAGGCATGAGTGGAGTGGAAGGTGTAACCAAAGTTTATCTTAATTTCACGTAATCTAATACTTCATAAGTTCTACCTCACTGCTACAAGGTAATTAAAAAAGTGACACCATAATTGCTTGTCAGAAATGAGAATTGTGTGCTTTTAGTTCTAATGGTTATACTAGATGATCTCATCACAGATCTCTTTAAACAATATTATATTTCTCAAATCTCTGCACCAGTTGTGTTTTCGTTCTTTTCTCAAGACTTTCTCAAGGTAATGTGTTAATATACTACAGGAACTACACTGTTTTCCTGGACAGTACTTCATAGGTTCTGTTGGAAAATATAGGTTCTTCTGTTTCAGTGTACTGTAATGAAGAACCATCTCAGGAATTACAAATAGCCTGGTTAATCTGGACAGACAGTTCCAGACCAGTTTACAGTTTATGCTCCTTCTAATGAAATGGTGTAGCATGTACAGCAAGGTTCTATGAAACACAAACATGAATTATTTCCATTGCAAGTGGAGTCCTCTGAACCTTCAGATTGATCCTCTTTGTTTGCTTTTGAAAGCGGCTCTTGTCTTGAGATCTTGGCTTGCTGGAGTTTCTCAGCAGCTGAGAAAGGGCCACTATATTCAGTGCCTGCTGGCGTGCGGTTTTTTCTGCAACAATATTCATCGTAATTGTTAATGATGTGAACACACATTTTATGAAAAAAAGTGACTAAAACAGGATTTGTCCTGTCCTTCCCCTGCACACTAATTGCTTCCCATTAGAACTGACGAAACCTACAGAGTTGAAGGTTGCCGACTGCAACCAGCGGACGACATTGGATTGGTTGCGAAGCGTTAGAAAAAAAATGAACTATAAAAGTGTCCTGTTGGTGTGTATGGTGAGCCCACAAATTGGCACCTCATTATTGCGGAATGACCCATGGCTTCAAAATGTCATCTAGCTCCCCACGTTTCCCAGGAGACGTTAAACCAGGTTTTACAAAAGGTCGAAAACATTAAGAAAAAAAAGTCATGCTAATGAGCGCAGCACACATTGGATGGAAATATCCTAATGACCTCCCAGATTAGCTGCCAATTGAGGGAGCGCCATCAGGCCCCCTTTTATTTTGTCTGGCCAAGTGTTGCAAAGCGCTTTGCCGAACCGTAGTCAGCAGTCCGTGAAGGCGTCGTCCTTCCTTCCTGACACTACAAGGGCATTTTCCGATGGGATTCTGAATTAGCATACATATAGAATTTTTGTTTGCGGCCACATTTGTCACAGGATGGAAGCCCCATAATCAGGCTGCAGTGGATTGTCCACAGCCATTTGGTACGTGACCAGTCGCTTGACTGCGCTTCTGTCACGCAAAGTGAAATCTCCTTTCGCAACATTCTCTCCCACTTCTGTTTTGTGTCTTTTTTGACCTACTTTTTAAACCCTGTCAAGATTTCTTTTTTATGAAAGCTAAACTTTAACTAATTGTACCAAGACTTAAACTATTTTAGCAATGCAAGACAACAGAAAATTGGAAACAGATTTCTGGGAAACAGGACCGTATTATTAAGACTTAGCTTCTGATCCTTCACACTGTCATATATGATGTTGCTTTAATAGATATCCACAATTGTTACTTGCATGGTAACATTGTAGCATTCTTCAAAGTTGTATTTAGAGAAATATTTAACACGTTTGTTTAACGGAACATGAAAATAGATACAGCTTGCCTACCTGAGTTTTGACTTTTTTTTACCTAAAATACATCTTTTGGTATCCAAACTTAAGTCCAGACACTGTAAGATGTTTCTTTCGAAACAACCCTGATTAGTTTGATGTTGTAAAAAAATGAATTCCAGCAGGAACTAGACAGATGAAAGCTGCTAAATTAGGCATTTTATTGGCAGAATCTCCTACCAGGAATGTGCTCTCCACCTGAGTCTTGTTCTTTAATTTTCCATTGCCATTCCCAGAATTTAGCAGGTCTGTAAATGTTCGGGTACATTGAATGTATCCAAAAACATTAGACTCCAGCTTTCCTGTTACAAAAAGCAGGTTCACATCTTTACAAACCACTCAAAAACAAAGCTTATGGTCTTGAACTCAAGAATGAATAACTTTAGGCAGAAATAAAGCCTTGTAATAAGGCAGCCCGTCATCGCTGTGTCTGATGGATCTTAATCTGATCTAAGCACTGCGTGATGACTGTGTTGCTATTTTAACCTCTACAAAATCTGTCATTAAAAGTTACTGAAGCTTGGCTTTTTTCTTCTGTTGATGGGTAACCCCTGCCTAAGGTTAGGGGTCACAATGTATTTGAAGGCAGCCTAGCCTCTGTTCTGTCTCTGTTTTTACAAGAAGATAATGATGATGGACAGTCACGCAAGCTTGTCTACTGAGTGTTTGATGGACATCATGCAGAGCTCTGTTTGCTTAGTTTGGATTTTATTTGCCGTGTTAGTTCCAGGTTAAGGAAGCAGTTATGGTGTTCACTTAGAAGAAATATTAAAGTATGTTTATTTAAAATAATCTAAAAAGTCACCAGTGCCTACTGTTTGTCAAATAAACTAGTGCATTTCATGCATGGATACATCAAGTAGGTTATTGAATAACAAAATACTGAACACTAGGATCTCATATACATAGTATAAATATCATATGATTTTTATAGGTTGGTATAAAAAACATTATTTTAATTTAGATTTTTACTTTAATCAATATTACTTTATTTTCCCTCATTGTACGTGGATGAGTGTATGTGTTAGTGTATGTAAACTTACACTAACACAAACGTTGCATATTGCGAGATATCCTGGAAAGGAGTCTCCTAAGCAAATAAAGTTAATTAAGAAGTATTTAATGGAGCAAAGCCATTGAATTCACTTCTATCGCTGACCTGTCTCACTGCAGTTCTGAATGTGCTATTTCCACTAGATCCTCTCATGATGACTGTCATTTTCATCTATGATCATAAGCTCATCAATGTATACTGTAAAAACATAACAGGAAACAAGCTCTATATTTTGGGTATCTGAGAAGTTAATTGTGCCATTTAACCACCATGAAAATGGTGTGCCATTAATTTTATTTAAAAGGAAACATTGAAATCATTCTTTTCATTGGTCCTTGATACAACCAATCATGTGGGAACAAGTACAGTATAAATGATCAAGAGCACCAACATCCCTGATGCCAATAATATTGTGAAAAGAAAGTGCCTCTGAGCTTCTGAAAGAAGGAAAGAGATGTCCTTTTGTGGAGCTAAGCACCTGGAGAATCCATACTTGTATGATATACAGTATGTCATACATTGCACAGCTGGATTTAAATCACCACTGCTCAGGACATATTTTTTGGGAAAAAATGTACTTAATGGAATTTCTAAAACCAAAGAATAACTTTCCATGTGCTGACACTTGATGGTGAGGATACTACAAATGATTGATTACAATGGGAATTGAATTAAACTTTACAAGTGTTGCTAAATCTGTGGAGAGCTGGAAATAAATACTCCTGGAAAGTTGAAAATACCTCTAGTCTCAAAAGTGTCACTTCAAATGTTTCATGAAATTGATGATGTTTTGTGGAAATGTTTCAGACGGTCATCTACACGAAACAACAGGTAACAGGAACAGGGAATATTACATTTCTCTTGACCTGCATAATTTCTTGTTCCACAATAGTTTTTCAGCTCTGAATAAGAAACTGAACTCTACAGGTGTTAAGATACCAGAGATAGTGATGAAATGTGGGTTGCCAGAGAGATTTTTGTATCTGGTTTTTATTATAACCTTTATACAACCAGGAATGTTTATAAATTATAAACATCTGATATTCTTTAAGGTATTCTGTGGGTTTTTTTTTAATTTCCTTTAACAAGCATCATTTAAGAAATATCATGAACAAACTGGAAACTGAGCACCTGACATGCAGTACATTTATCATCTCTCTTAACCTGTAAAACATGGCAGTCTTTTGTATAGACACCTGGTTTGCTTCCTGGAAACCAAAGTGCTTAGGGAGTTGATTTTTAAAAATTGGCTCGGGTTTAAATTTATCTGCTTATGTACGTGATCACGACGGATTTAGTTACTTTAAAATCTTATGTACGTATACTGTATTTATTTTGTTAGCCTGATCAATGGATAGTGGAGGCTTGAGATCTTCTTGTAAATGCATGAATGAGGTACATTCAGTCCTGGATAGAACTCTCTTTATCACAGCCCATTCAGGCATTCTGAGACTGACAATGCCCACTGGGAGCTTCACTGAGACTCTAGTCTCCAAGCCGTTACAATAATGCATACACTCTGGGAACTGGATTTCTCCAGTAAATTCTCTGTTGACATGGAAACACATGTATTTCAACACTAGGCTTCACAAACACCTGTATAATTAGAATCATTTGAGTATGAAGTATTCAGAGAAAGGCTGTGGAACTCGCGTCACTGTCGATTGGATTGATTGTTCTCCCTGTGTCGGACATTTTTCTAATGAACAGATGAAAAATTCAGGTTTACAATGTGTATTGCAAAGTTGTTTTCAGTGAGACATATCTTTCCTGACATGATGTTGTGCTCCTTTTCTTTCATGCCCTTCTCTTCCATTGTGATGGCATGAGGTGTCATCCGGTCTACCATGTTGTGTTTTCACTGGGGGCTGTAAAATACACAAAACACGGATCAGGTGTTAGAAAGCAAACTATCACTGTGCACATTCTCCTGGACAAAACATTGGATCAGAAGATTGTAGATGATTATTATATTATAGCGGCAAAAATTCATTCCCAAACAAGGATTTAATTCTTGTCTGTTAGTGCCTCTCTTTTTGTCATGTCAATATATTAATTTGTAAGTTTACCTCATCAGCACTGTGCCTTTTATAATTCTGTTGTGTTCATCACCTCATCTGCAGAAACTCAGAATCGTGTAAGTTTACTTGGAATAAATAACTGCTGGGCAAACAGTTTAAGAATAGTTACAGTTTGTAGAAACGGTTTAGATAGTTCTTGTGGTTGTGGGTTCAGAAAGCCCTGTTATTGATTTTGTCATTTTCAACAAAGTCCTTTGTGCAAGCCTTTTCACTTTAGTAGCAGATCTTTAAGCAGTTGTTCAGTTTTAGACTAATGGCCCATTTCTTTCAGAATTGGACTTTATTATGATTCAAAAGTGCTCGTGTCTCTGGTGCAGGTGTAGAAATCATACTGCAGCTGGCACTTTCTTCCCCCCCCCATCTGTGTCTTGCTGGTCTATTAAGAATTTCTAAACTACTTGATAACGTGAACCTGTGAGTAATGTGCTAATTCCCAAACAAGGATTGAATCCTTGGGAATTAATTAATTAGCCCTAAAGGGAAGGGCTACAGATGTTATGTTCTGGAGAACTGAGATTAAACAGGACTTCAATCCATTACTTTCACACTGCAATATACCACTCTGGGCTGAACCCTGCTTGTGTCACGGGGAAACACACAATAACCCAGAGGAAGCATTTAGTACGTTCACAGATGTGCCTGTTTTTGCACATTGTTGTCTGCACATTTCTTCAAGTCTCTCCTTTAATTTTCTCCCCTCACGGGACAATCCTGTTTTGGCAAACCTTTATACTGTCGAAATATTTTGGAAGACATCTTTGTTACATACTCTTCACTCCAAACTCCCCTATGCTGAATTGTTGCTCCAGCACTAATGAGAATAGACATTTCTGCAGCATACTATGCCACTTGTGCAGCAATTACTTG